>NW_007253390.1:237239-257395 GCF_000164805.1 Carlito syrichta
TGCCCAGACTGGAGTGCAGTGGCCGCTCCCAGCTACCGCAGCCTCGACCTGCTGGGCTCAAGCGATCCTTCCGCCTCGGCCTTCCAAGTAGCTGGAACTACTTTATTGTAGAGACGAGGTCTCGCCAAGTTGCCCAGGCGGGTCTTGAGGTGAGTGGATTGTGGGCTCAGGCAATCCACTCACCTCAGCCTCCCAAAACGCTGGGATTACAGGCTGAGCCAACAAGCTCGGCTGAGACTGACACTTTCATATATTGGCGATAGAAGTATAAATTTGTTAATACATATCAAGCTCTTTTATAAATTCCATACCCTTGGGTATTATAATCCTGCTTCTATGAATATATCCTAATGAAATAATTAGAGGCCAGTCATGGTGGCTCATGCCTGTAATCCCAGCACTTTGGGAGGCTGAGCTGAGAGAATTGCTTGAAGCCAGAAGTTTGAGATCAGCGTGGGCAACATAGTGAGACTCCTCCACAAAAAAATAAAAAGAAAATTAGGCAACTGTGGTGGCATATGCCTGTAATTCTAGCTTCTTGAGAGGCTGAGGTGGGGAGGTCACTTGAGCCCAGGAAGTCGAAGCTGCTGTGAGCCATGATCATGCCACTGCACTCCAACCTGGGTGACAGAGCGAGACTCTAACTGTAGAAAGAGAAAAAAAGAAAAATAATAATTAGATGTGTGAATATTTATGTACTAAAACTCTTGCTGAAGCATTATCTGTAATAGTGAGAAACTGGAAACAACACAGACCTCCCAGGAGAGAAGAACAGTTAAACAAATTGTGGTACATTCATAGAAATGGATTTATGCCATCATTAAAAATAATGGTTCAAAAGAATATTGGATGCTATGAGAAAATGCTGATAATAAGTCAAGAAAAGCAGGGTTCCTGTTGCATAGACATGTATCTGCACATATGTATTACATTCAATACCCAGACAAGTATAAACAAGATTCTTAAGTGGTAACATAATTTCTCTGAGAAATAGAATTGTGGATGATTATCCTGTTCTTTTTTCTTTTCTACTTTCCCAACATTTTCTACAAAGTACTTAATTATTAAAAATAGAACAAGTGGCTGGGCTCGGTGGCTCAGCCTGTAATCCCGCGCCTTTGGGAGGCTGAGGTGAGTGGATTGCCTGAGCCCGCGGGTTCGAGACCACCTGGGCAGGCGAGACCTCATCTCTGCAATAAATCAAAAAAATTAGCCGGGCGTGGTAGCACATGCCTGTAGTTCCAGCTACTTGGAAGGCTGAGGCGGAAAGATCACCGGAGCCCAGCGGGTGGAGGCTGCGGTGGCCGGAAGCGGCCACTGCACTCCAGTCTGGGCGACAGAGTGAGACTCCAATTCAAAAAAAAAAAAAAAAATAGAACAAGCACCCCACATCTCTATAATAAAAATAAATAAATAAAAAAGAAAAGTTATACATACACACAGTAAAAAAAAATATCAAATACTTTTTCCTATCCTATTACAAGAATAATTCACTCTTGAAAAAACTCTTGTCGGGTGAATTCTTGCAAATTAAAATCATAATTAAAACACCAAATGACAATGAAAAGGAAATAGAAAAAGAACTGAGCATGGTGATTCATGCCTGTAATCCCAGAACTTTGGGAGGCTGAGGTGGGAGGATTGCTTGAACCCAGAAGTTCAAACCAACATAGGCAATATAGAAAGAGCCTCGTCTCTATTAAAAAAAAAAAAAAATTAGCCAGGCATGGTAGCGTGTGCCTGTAGTCCCAGCTACTCAGGAGGCTGATTTGAGAGGATCGCTTGAGCCTAGGAGTTTGAGGCTGTGGTGAGCCATGATCTGCCACTGCCCTCCAGCTTGGGCAACAGAGTAAGATCCTGACTCAAAAAAATAGAAAAAGATACATTAAAAAAAGATTGGTACCTATATGGTCAATGTGGCCGCTGCTCTCTCAACATTAATTCAAAACGATCTTTAATATATTTGGGAAGTTTAGTTCAAACTCTTGAGATTCTCTGTCAGATGATTCATATTCAAAAATGTCCAAATGACATTGTCACAAAAATCCTTTCTATTGCTTGTAATGTGGTATCTGTAGCATACATGGGAAGATGTTTAAAGAGACTTTTTTTTTTTTTTTTTTTTGAGTTGGAGTCTCACTCTGGCACCCAGCCTGGAGTGCAGTGGCCACTCCCGGCCACCACAGCCTCGACCCGCTGGGCTCCGGCGATCCTTCCGCCTCAGCCTTCCAAGTAGCTGGAACTACAGGCACGCGCTACCACGCCTGGCTAGTTTTTGATTTATTGCAGAGATGAGGTCTCGCCAAGTTGCCCAGGCGGGTCTCGAACCCGCGGGCTCAGGCAATCCACTCACCCCAGCCTCCCAAAGGCGCGGGATTATAGGCTGAGCCACCGAGCCCAGCTAAGAGACTTCTTTTCACTGACAAAGTGTATTAAAAGTCCGCCAGTTGCCTGAAACTCAAGAGGGTCCTGGGAGTCAGGCCATGAGCAGTCTGGCTTCCTCGCCCTTTACCTTAACGAGTCTTGCAACACCCACTCCCCAGGCATTCGTGAGGATAAAACAGTGGGCAGAAACGAAGAGTGGTGGGTGTTGATCAGTATCTCTTCCTGGAAGAAAATTAATGTTAAATAGTCATGATTTTATAAATAGAAAAAGCACACGAAACATTTAAGGCTATTGCTTTGCTAAATACTGGTCTGTCCACGGGGTTCTTTGAGCTATGGTCACCATGTTCTCCTAGATTTGGCCCCCTCCCCTACCTTGGGGAGGTGAATCTCTTCTCTCTCTCTAATTTCTAAATAAACTACATTTTCCAATCTAAAAAATAAATAAATAAACATTTAAGAGAGCACATAGGCATCTTCTGTGGGCATTTTAGGATCTGTGACCCCACTTGCCTCGGGAAGAGGAGACGCTCTTGGCGCCAGGGATCATCTGCCCACACCAGGCTGGGCAAGATCAGTGGACAAGGGGCTCTGTTCTGGGCACCCTCTGGTTTGGCAGGGCCAGCCAGAGGGATGGCAGCCCACATGATAAACCAATTAGATAGTATGTCAGAAGGTGCAAGTGCTGTGAAAAAGAAAAGGTGGGGCAGGGTAAGGGACTGTGGATGCTCAGGGAACCAGAATGAGAGTTATTTTGATTCCAGGTGCAGTGGCTCCCATCTGTAATCCCGGTGGCTCCCATCTGTAATCTTATAATCCCAGCACTTCAGGAGGCTGAGGTAGGAGGATCACTTGAGATCAGGAGCTCAAGACCAGCTAGGCAACATAGCAAGACCTCATCTCCACAAAAAAATTTAAAAATTAGCTGTGCATGATGGTGCCCATCTATAGTCTCAGCTACTTAGGAGTGTGAGGTGGAAGGATCACTTGAGCCCAGGAGGTTGAGGCTATGGGGAGCCATGATCTGGGCAACAGAGGGAGACCCCACTCCCCCAAACAAAAACAAAATCAGGCCCAGTGAATTGGCAAGGCAGCTCATGCCTGCAATCCCAGCACTTTGGGAGGCCAAGGCAGGATGATTGAGATCAGCTTGGGCAGCATAGTGAAACCTCATCTCTACAAAAAAAGTAACCCCCACTCCCCCCAAAAAATAAACAAACAAAAGAACAAACAGGGTGGCCGAGAAAGGCCTCCCAACGTGACTCTAGGCAGAAGGACCAGCCAGGGCACAGAGGGTGAGATAGCAGCATGCCTGCCATGCCTCAGTGTATCAGAAGGCGGCAGAAGGTAGGAACCAAAGAAGGGTCACTGGTGTGAAGGCAGAGTGGGACGTAACCAGATTCTGGATTTACATTAAAGGTAAAGCCCGTAGAATTTTCTCGTGGACAAGATCAGTTTGTGAGACGGAGAGGAGTCAAAGGTGATGCCGAGACTTTGGAAGAGTTCTCATCTGTGAAGGGCTATTTATTGAGCAACTACTGTATGCCAGGTACTCCCAGCACTTTAATGTTGTCCTGTTTAATCTCCATCAAGGCCAGGCTCGGTGGCTCAGCCTGTAATCCCGCACCTTGGGAGGCTGAGGTGAGTGGATTGCCTGAGCCCGCGGGTTCGAGACCCGCCTGGGCAACTTGGCAAGACCTCATCTCTACAAGAAATCAAAAATGAGCCGGGTGTGGTAGCACGCACCGGTAGTTCCGGTTACTGGGAAGGCTGAGGCAGAAGGATCGCCGGAGCCCAGCAGGTCGAGGCTGCGGTGGCCGGGAGCGGCCACTGCACTCCAGTCTGGGCGACAGAGTGAGACTCCAACTCAAAAATTAAAAAATTAAAATTAAAAAATCTCCATCAATCTCCATCGATACCTTCCATCTCAGGATATGAGTATTGTTTCCTCCCCATGTTTAGACAGAAAATTGGATCAGCACTAATACTTTAGTATCACCATCAGCTCATTTAATACAACCACCTTTTAAGGAATGTTTCTATCCTTCTGGTACAGATAAGGAAGCTGAGGTACAAAGAGGTCAAGTAGCACCCCCAAGGTCACACGTGCAGTAAAAAGGGGTGGACCCAAGCTCCAGCAGCCAACTGAGATCCAGAGTCTGTGCCCAAAACCTGCCCTCCTCTCCAAGTCTGACTTTCCCTGTCCAGGCACATTCCTGACACACCCACCAGGGTCTGCTCCAAGTCCAGTTTAACCTGGGAAAATGCCATTCTCTGTTTTTCTCTTGAAAGTAATATTTCTTCCCATCGTCCCTATTTCTATGAACAGCGTCATCAACCTCTCAGTCACTCTGGCTCAAAACTTTGGTGTTGTCATCTCCAGAGTCCAAGGCTTACAGCCCTCGTGTTACAGGCCTAGGCGCAGGGAACTATGTTTCCTAGATCTCTCATATTTGATTAAAAGTTGTTTATCTAAATGTACCAAGGTAGACTCTTTGATTGCTATATTTTCCTATCCCCCCTTAAGGAACTATCAGCATAGTTAGATCTTGGGTCAAGTTGAAACTGCCAAAATTGCCTGTGGGCCTCCTTGTTAATTCAGCCTGGGGGTTGGTGAAGGGATTAGGAGATTTTGAGTCACACTTCGGTTAATTTAGCCTTGGGGATGGGTGAGGGTGTATGGGGTATAAATTCTGAGTAAGTCATACTGTCCTGGGGAGTGAGTTTTTTGAGTGACTATGTGGCAGGATTTTTTACAGAGAGCAATGAGACACCAAGGCTTCTTTGCCAGGAAGCAACATTTATTTGTGTCAGCACTAGACCAGTGGATTTACATCCAAAGGTTGCGCCCCAAACGCATTGGGGCGTTGCCTTATGTTACATTTTAGCCCCTTTGTTTTTCTTTTTCTTTTTGAGTTGGAGTCTCACTCTGTCTCCCAGACTGGAGTGCAGTGGCCGCTCCCGGCCACCGCAGCCTTGACCTGCTGGGCTCCGGCGATCCTTCCACCTCAGCCTTCCAAGTAACTGGAACTACAGGCGTGCACTACCACGCCCGGCTGATTTTTGATTTATTGTAGAGATGAGGTCTCGCCAAGTTGCCCAGGCGGGTCTCGAACCCGCGGGCTCAAGCAATCCACTCTTTGTTTTTCTTATATGGCAACCTGCATTTTTGATTGGGTGTTTTATGGCACGGGTTGTAACTGGGCTCCTCATGCTCACTTAGACATTGACGATGCCGTGTCAATTTTTTTTAATACATCATTTTTGTATTCTGGGAAAGCCTTTATCTTTTTGTTGTAAAAGGGCCCCTGCCTCAACTACACCGACTCACTTCCTGATTCCATGGTATCAGACTTAATGCCCGTTTCTCCCAGCCCTCTGCCTTTTGTCTCTGATGGACCCTAAGGAGGAGCACAGCTGGTTTGTTAGGCTAGACCATTGAAATGCCTTCCCTCCCTCTCTCCTTGTACAGTCCCCTGATCACCGCTAGTCAGGCCCTTCCTGCTCCCCAACCAGAAGCCTCAAGATGCCAGCCTTCCCTCCCCGGATCCACACCGGCGGGCGGTCTACACAGTTCAGCAAAGATGTCATTCCAGCCTCTTCATCCTCTTGCCCACACAGTCTCCAATCGCGCTACTATAAGACCTACGGCCTGGCCCCAACCACCCTTCCCTGTCTCAATTGCTGCCTCTCCTCGGCACCACTGGGAAGTTCTCCATGACCGGGGAACACACTGCCCCCACACAGGGTCTCACTATTCTGTTCCTCCCTCCTGGGAAAAGGAAGGAAGGGAAGAAAGCAGGCAAGGGGAAAAGGAAGGAAGGAAAGGGGAGGAAATGACGCTAAAGACAGAGAACTGGGCTGGTCGTGGTGGTTCATGCCTGTAATCCCAGCACTTGAGGAGGCCAGAGTGAGAGGATCGCTTGAACCCAGGAGTTCAAGACCAGTCTAGGCTGGGTCATGCTTATAATCCCAGCACTTTGGGAGGCCAAGGTGAGAGGATTGTCTGAGCCCATGGATTCAAGAGCAGCCTGGGCAACTTGGTGAGACCTGATCTCTCAATAAATCAAAAAATCAGCTGGGCGTGGTGGCACATGCCTGTAGTTCCAGCTACTGAAGGCTGAGGCAGGAGGATCTCCTGAGCCCTGCAGGTCAAGGCTGCGGTGACTGTGAGCATGCCACTGCCCTCCAGCCTGGGCAGCAGAGTGAGATTCCAACTCAAAAAAAAGGCCAGGCACAGTGGCTCAAGCCTATAATCTCAGCACTTTGGGAGGCCAAGCCAAGAAGATTGCCTAAGCTCAGGGGTTCAAGATCAACCTGGGCAATTTGGCGAGACTTCGTCTCTACAATAAATAAAAAAAATTAGCTGGGCATGGTGGCGCATACCTGTGGTTCCAGTTACTTGGAAGGCTCAGGCGGGAGGATCGCCTGAGTCCGGCAGGTTGAGACTGCGGTGGCCATGGGTATGCCACTGCACACCAGCCTGGGCGACAGAGTGAGACTCCAATTCGAAAATAAAAAGATAGAGGCTGATAGCACTCCAGGTTCCAGTGTTTAGGGTGTTTGATACCTATTCTTGATTCTTTAAAACCACAAGATAATGGGATCAAGCGTGGGGAGAAGATAAAAGAGAAAGTTTGGAAAATCCAAGTATCTGAAGTCGGCTGTCTTACCTCTTCAAAGTGATCAGTGACAGAGCTGGGCATAGGAATTCAGTAATTCCCACAATATGCTATTTACCTCGCTGGAGGCTTACCTGGACATATTAATTTTGTTTTTAGTAGAAAAGGAGCTGAGGCCAGGCGTGGTGGCTCACGCCTATAATCCCAGCACTTTGGGAGGCCGAGGTGAGAGGATTGCCTGAGCCCACAGGTTCAAGAGCAGCCTGGTTAACTTGGCAAGACCTCATCTCTACAATAAATCAAAAAATCAGCCAGGTATGGTGGCACATGCCTGTAGTTCCAGCTTCTTGTAAGGCTGAGGCAGAAGGATCGCCTGAGCCTAGCAGGGTAAGACTACGGTGACTGTGAGTGTGCCACTGCACTCTAGCCTGGGTGACAGAGTGAGACTCAAAATGTAAAAAAAGAAAGAAAGAAAGAAAGAAAAGGAGCTGAACACACTGGCTTCTCCTTACCTCAATATGAAATTATAGCTGCCTCAATTCGTCTCACCCTGTCAAGTTTCAGTCCCATTTAGTGAGATACCAAAGCATATATTATTCCCTCATACATATAAAATGACATATGACAATGTTATTCATGGAAGCATTGTTTGTAATGATAAAAGATGGGAAAACCTAAAAGTCCATTTGTAAGGGATAGATTAACTATGTTATGGCCTAAACAGTGGAATACTATGCAGCCATAAAGTATGATGAGGAGGCACTTCAAGAGCTGCTTTTGAGAGGATTTCCAGGACATTGTTACAGGAATCAAGTAAGGCAGAGATGAACGAAACGTACACAGAATGCACTACCTTTAAAAGCTTTTTACAGTTTTTTTTTGGGGGGGGGTGTTGGGGTCTCACTCTGTTACCCAGGCTAGAGTGTTGTGGCACGATCATGGCTCACTGCAGCCTCAACTTCCTGGGCTCAGGCAAGCCTCCTGGCTCAGCCTCCCAAGTAGCTGGGACTACAGGGAAATCCACCACACCTGACCAATTTTTAAAATTTTTTTGTAGAGATAGGTTCTCACTATGTTACCTAGGCTGGTCTCAAACTCCTGGGCTCAAGCAATCCTCCTGCCCCAGCCTCCCAAAGTGCTGGGATTATAGGCATGAGCCACCACGCCCGGCCAGGATGCACTCATTGATTTAAAAGGTGGAAAAGAAAAATCCATATGTATTGGTTTGCAGATGTGTAAATATCTACAGAAGGACACATAAGAAACAGAAAACTGAGTGGCCAGGGAAGGAGGAAGGCTTTTTGGGGGGCCACGCTTTTGCGCCTTTTGGGTTTTGAACCAAGTGAAGGCATTACCTCTCCAGGAAATGAGTAAATAAAACGAAGACCTCTAATGAGGTGATATTTTTGAGTGAGTTTTGGCTGAATACTGTACAAAGGGATTTATACAGATACCACCTCTCCCTGCGAGGAGCTTGGGATAGAGTCAGACTTAGTGAGAGGAGTGGCCCAAATGGGAACCTCGTCAGGAGGACCACAAGACAGGGCTGGGGTGGTGCCCTCGGGACATTTGGCCTTTGCTGCCCAGAGCTGAACTCCGCCCTGCCTTCTTTCTCTCCCTGGGCTCCCAGGCGGTCGTGTGTGGTGGGTTGTTTCAGACTTATTTTCCTTCCATTTCTACTTGACCGGTTCTACTTTGTACTTCTAAAAGGAAGGTAGTGTTTGGATGTAATCATGAACCTGCTTAGTCTAAACAGGAATAAGAATAGAAGTAGCAAAGGAAAGGAAACATCTTGGAGCAGACCTCCTGTCTGAGAAGTATCAGATGTCACTGGAGTGGAGGCAGTACAAGGACCCAAAGCTGGAAGGGTTCATGAATGTATCAAGACCGCCAAGGGAGCATCATCACCATCTCAATTAATGTCATTGTGTCCTGCCCAGGGTCCACTCACACAATGAGACAGTCCTCAAACCACAAGAAAAATCTGAAAAAATCAAAGCTGACTAGGATTTTTATGCCTTCCTAGTAAGTAGAGGGAAAAAACATTAATATGAGAAATGGTTTATTAAATGGTATATCAGAATACACTCAACTTTTCGTGTGAGTTCTGCTGACACTTGATTTTCAGTCAGGTCGCCTACCCTTGTGACATCACCCATGAAAATGAAAATTAATATTCTCGGTGATGATGTGGAGATACTGCAAGGCCTACGTTACCAAAGAAAGATCTGCTCATGGACGTCCATGTGAGAAATACTTAGTGACGCAAGAAAGTGTCCATGAGAGACTGGAAATAAATTAAAATTTTAAAGTGGTTATTACCTCTGTGCATACTGGGGATATGTATTTTCTTCTTTAATTTTTTTTTTTTTTTTGAGTTGGAGTCTCACTCTGTCACCCAGACTAGAGTGCAGTGGCCGCTCCCAGCCACTGCAACCTCGACCTGCTGGGCTCCGGTGATCCTTCCGCCTCAGCCTTCCAAGTAACTGGAATTACAGGCGTGCGCTACCACACCCAGCTAATTTTTTGATTTATTGTAGAGAGGAGGTCTCACCAAGTTGCCCAGGCGGGTCTCGAGCCCGCGGCACTCACCTCAGCCTCCCAAGGTGCGGGATTACAGGCTGAGCTACTGAGCCTGGCTCTTCTTTAATTTTTAAAACATTTTTACAAATGTATTTTAATATTTTCATGATTACAATCAATGGAATCTTCTTCTAATTTTCTATTTTTTTTTGAGTTGGAGTCTCACTCTGTCGCCCAGGCTAGAGTGCAGTGGCATACTCATAGCCACTGCAGCCTCAGCCTGCTGGACTCAGGTGATTCTTCCACCTCAGCCTTACAAGTAGCTGAACTACAGGCACACACCATCATACCCGGCATAAGTTTTTGATTTATTGTAGAGAAGAGGTCTTGCTAAGTTGCCCAGGCTGGTCTCGAACCCATGGGCTCAGGCAATCCTCTCACCTCAGCCTCCCAATATGTTGGGATTATAGGCATGAGCCACTGCGCTCAACTTCTTCTAATTTTTAGAAAGACTTTTTTGCATTGATTATATCCTAGGGCATGAAGTAGGAGCAATACATTTTAGCAAGATTTTCAGCAAGGGTTGGAAAAAAAAAATACCCAGTTTGCTAAACCATTGCACTCCCCTACTCACCCATGAATTGAGGGTTTCTGTGCTATGAACAACATGTTTGTGATGAACATGAGTTTGCTGGAGAGATTTCACAATCCCCCCAGGTCAGCTGCTCACTGAACACAACCTGCCCCAGGGAAGTATGTCAGAGGTATCCAAGCCTCTCACTGAGAAAGGAGGGTGTGTAGCATTTCTGGCAACCAGATGCCTCTTAAGTGATTGAGACCTGTCAGGGGGGACCATTAGGAGGATGAAGTTGATGAATAATAAATAGCATATTTACACAGCCCTTGGAATCCCCAAAGACCTTAAAGTGCTTCATAAACCAATAGATAAATTACATACTGGGGACGCATCCTTCACTACTGCAATGCAGCCTCTTCTGGGAGGGGGTGCAAAGTGCCAGTTGTTGAATGATACACAATCCAAATGGACAGGAAGTCCTGAGCTTCTTTTTAAGTTAATTTTATCAGAGGAATGCAGATAAGCAACAAATAACTGAACAACTAAAGGAAAACGGCATCTAGCCCTTAGCAAATGGAAGAAGTAGAAAGAACAAACCCATGTTCTTCCAGAAGGAACCAGAATCCCACTCTATCCTATTTAGGGCCTCCGGTCAAGGAATGCGTCTCCTTGATCAATTAACAGGCATTAACCGTGGTTGTGAAAGCCCCCGGCATGCATGAACCCCAGTTTCCTCAACTGTAAAATGAGGATGGTAATAATAAAACTTAGGCTACAGACATGCAGGAAGGATTTAGTAAGATAAAATAGGAAAAATGCCTGTCTGAGGGAGGCAGGAAAGGGACAGATTTCCTTTCTATTTTATTCACTGCAAATTCTTCGTGCCTGTCAGGTTCCATGTAAATATGGAATTTTCTTTTAAAAAATGATTACAAGTGAATGAGGAAAATACCTCATACCTCAAGAGACCTCAAGAGACTTCTCTGAGTCCTTTTTGAGGTAACTGCATTTGGTACACAGTTCTTATTCTATGTAAGACCAGACGAAGCCACATTTTCCAGAGTAATGTTCCATAGTTCAGTGTTCAATGTTGACTGAACTATGGAAGATCTTATAGAAAATGAACACTTTCCCGTCTCAATAGATCTTGTGGTATGTAATTCATATAACATGGTAAACTCTTTGTCTCCTCTGGAAGTAGTATAAGGCTTATGCCAAGCTCAGGCCTCACAGAAATCTAAATATGATACCTTTTAACCCATTCAAAGAGCAGAGATGATAGAAAAAGATAAAGAAAAAAAAATCTAGAAATATAACCACGAAAGTTCTCACTCTCAAGGGGCTGTCCAGAGAGAGTTCTTTAGGAAAAAGAGCTCAAGATGTTGTCAGGTGGGATGCTGTGCAACGCTCATGGGTTCTTTTACTCACTACTGAAATGAATCTCAGAGTGGCCAGCAAAGATTTTTGTTCTGCTTTGTTTTTTGAGTTGGAGTCTCACTCTGTCGCTCAGGCTGGAGTGCACCGCAGTCTCGACCTACTGGGCTCAGGTGATCCTTCCCCTTCAGCTGGAACTATAGGCACATGCTACCATACCCTGCTAATTTTTTGACTTGTTGTAGAGATGAGGTCTCACCGAGTTGTCTTGGTCTTGAACCGGGGGCTCAGGCAATCCCCTACCTTGGCCTCCCAGAGTGCTGAGATTACAGGCTTGAGCCACCACACCTGGCCCATTTTACATTTTGATGGTCGTTTCTTTTAATGAGCTGAGAGGGTGGGATTCACATTGAGTCTGCATTCCAGCTCATAGGGCCATCTGGCCTGCAGACAAGATGTCCAGATGCTTCCCTATTTTACGATGAAAACTACCTACAAGAAATGTATCTATCTATGTCTAACCTACACTGACTACTCTGCCTCAATACTATACATTTTCTTCAGGGCTGCAAAATATTCTGTTGTTCAGATCCATGGTGAAGGTGAGAGATTAATCTGAAAGCAATTCTCTAGACCAAAATAAGAGTCAAACTACTCTAAACATTACTACTAATCATAGCTGTCACCTCTGGAGCACTGACTATGTGCCTAGTGTGTGATAAACCTTTGGTGTAATCCTGGCTTCTCACAGTGTGAGCCACAGACCCAGAGGACTGCCATCTCCTGGGCATTTGTTAGAAAGGCAGACTCAGGCCCTGCCCCAGACCCGCTGAATCAGATCTGCATTTAAGGAGACCCCCAGGTAATTTCTACGCACACTACGGTATGTGAAGCCCCAAATTCAGATCTCTTAAGTAGCTTCTCAAAGCACTTCTGCAATTTCTCTTCTTGTTTTATTTATTTATTTTTTTTGTTGTTACATTCTTTTTTTATATTTTTTTTAATTTTAAAGATGTGAGGTACAATTCAGGGTTAGGTATACAAACACTGATTATGCACGTACTCTTGTTGATGAGGTGTGCCCCTCCCTCCCCTGGCAGTTTCCCACTACTGCCAATCTCTTTCTTACAGTATTATGATAATTATTCAAGGTCGGCTTATGAGTGAGAACATATGGCACTCTGATCTTTGTTTCTGTGATAGATCACTGAGTATGATCGACTCTAAATCCATCCAAGTTGCTCTGAAGTCCATATGTTTGTCCTTTATAGCTGCATAATATTCCATTGTGCATATGTACCCCATTTTTTTAGTCCAGTCCTGCAAACATACGTGTGCAGGTAGCTTTTTTGTAGGAGGATTTGAGTTCCTCCAGGTATATTCTCAATAGGGGAATTGGGTTATATGGAATTTTTTTTTGAGTCAGTCTTACTGTGTCGCCCAGGCTGGAATGCCATGGCACACTCACAGCCACCGCAGCCTTATCTGGACTCAGGCAATCCTTCTACTTCAGCCTTCCACATAGCTGGAACTACAGGTGTGCGCCACCACAACTGGTTAATTTTTTGCTTTATTGTAGCAACAAAGTCTCACCAAGTTGCCCAGGCTGGTCTCAAACCCCTGGACTCAGGCAATCCTCTCACCTCAGCCTTCCAAAGTGCTGGGATCACAGGCGTGAGCCACCTACCCAGCTGCACTTCTGCAACTTCATCTCAGGAGAGCCTTATGAAGACTCTGAGATGTGGAATTTCGAATAACCAAGAGAGCACATACATTATTTACACAAGATGGCACAGCGAGATACAGAGCTGGAATCAAAGCCCAGGTCACTGCCTCATTTCCTTCCGTCACTGTTAGATTAAAGCTGTCCTAACCCGCTTTTCCCATGGGAAAATACTACACCTACAACTTCAGCGTAGACAGCAGAATGAGGTACAATGGAGACTCAGGTAACCCCAGCACCCAACATCCCCAGCAGTGCAGGTCTTGAAAGATCAAGCCACTGCTTCCCTTCTGGATGTCAACAAGTTTAGCAAGATTTTTCCTTCCTGAGACCGCTGTTTCTACTCAGCTCTGTCACTGTGCCTCTCCAGGTTAGAGCATTGTAGCTGATTCTGCTAATTCACACAATCCCTCAGCAGAACTTCCAAGGGCTTCCTCTACCTCCTAATAGCTCCTTGATGTTCTGTTGAGAATTGGGTGCCAGGTCACCAGGGGAAGGACAACAGACCCCCATAGCTCAGGGGAGCTTTTGAGGGTATGTTGGTTTGGAGGAAGGTCCAATGCCAGGTACTGTGGGGGTGGGTGGGAAGAGGCTGCCGCTAAGAAGCAAGAGTTGGGAAAGGGAGGATAGGGAAGGAATAGAACATTGAAAAAAAAGCTTTGACTTTTTCTCCAGATCTTGGCATCTCCTTACTTACCCTTTAATTTGTATAAAACTCAGTCAGTCGTGGTGGCTCACACCTATGATCCCAGCACTTTGGGAGCCGAGGGTAAGAGGATTGCCTGAGCCCAGGGGTTTGAGACCAGCCTGGGCAATTTGGCAAGACTTCATATCTACAATAAATCCAAAAATTAGCCAGGCATGTTGGTAGACACCTATACTCCCAGCTACCTGGAAGGCGGAGGTGGAAGGATAGCCTGAACCCAGCAGGTCGAGGCTGTGGGGGCCATGAGCATGTCACTACACTCCAGCCTGGGCAACAAAGTGAGACCCCGACTCAAAAAAAAAATGTAGCTGGGCACAGTGGCTCACACCTATAATCTCAGCACTTTGGGAGGCCGAGGTGAGAAGACTACCTGAGCCCACGGATTTGAGACCAGTCTGGGCAACTGACGAGACTTCATCTCTGCAACAAATCAAAAAATTAGCCAGACATGGTGGCATGCATCTGTAGCTCCAGCTACTTGGAAGGCTGAGGCAGAAGGATTGCCTGAGCCTAGCAGGTTGAGGCTGAGGTGGCCGTGAGCATGCCACTGGACTCCAGCCTGGGCGACAGAATGAGACTCCAACTCAAAAAAAAAAAGTGCTAGTATAATTTTGTACAAAACTCCTCAAAAATTAAACTAAAATAAAGCATCATCCTGAATGCCTGAGTCTGTCACTTTAGTGCTCTGCCTGGCTGCAATCTCTACTATGGACCTGAATTTTGACTCGGTCATGACTAATGATGGAGATCCTAGCTGTGGGAGAGGCTGCTTGGGATGGCAACCCCTTGGGTCCCCTCTCACTGTGGGAGATTTTGTCCTCTCAATAAATCCTGCATTCCAATAAAATTTTAAAAATAAAGAGCTACTTGGGGAGCAGGGAGACCTTTCCGGTCCCTAGGTGATCACACCACATGGGAAACAGTCTCTCTTTATCAGCCAGCATTCCGCTGCAGTGTGCTGCATCAACCAAGGCCCTGACATGTTTGAACCTGGGAAGCTGAATTGGAGGATCCAGGCAGAAGAATCGCCTTCAGGAACTGCCAGGCGACTCCAGGTGAGACAAGAGGACCTCTGACGGAGAAGAGACTGAGCATTCTGGGCTCACCAGGAACAGCATCAGTTGCCTATAGATACCTCATTAACTAGGGCCCTGCCTTTTCTCTTCACAAATCTGTTCTGAAGTTAGTTGTATAGACAAAAAAGGAAGGGGAAACCTTTGGCGTTCTCCAGTTCCCATTGTGTGCTTTCTTAAGTAAAGGGCTTCTCTATGTTGCCAAAAACCCCTGCAAAGATGACTTCCCCAGATGCCTTTGTAATACACTGTGATTATTGCTGGATATGGTGTGGTTATTGCTCGAGGGACATCCAGGAGCCAAGTCTCTTTGCATCAATCACTTGGAACTTTAAAGGAGACCCATGCTTGCTCTGAGGATTTAGAAAATACCTAGTGAGTACAAAATCTATGACGTCCCAATGTATGCATTTTCCAACAATCATTACCAGGATTACATTTGGGGGCTGGTAGATTAAAAAGTGTCACCCTCAATACTTCAATTTCTTCTAAAGAACAAGGCAAGGGAGTTAGTCACTGGGAAGTCAGCACTCTAACTGCTGAGTCAACTTCACGAATGCTGCTGAGCTTGTTCTAAATCCCTCTGTGACTCAGTGCAAAGCACACACACAAAGCAGAACCACAGAAATACGAACTATTACTGTTCTAGAAACCAGTGAACTTTCTGATAATTGCATGTCTACTTCAGAGGCAATGAGGATAAACTGGAAAATTCTAAGCATATGTAGAACAGGTCATGAACCTTTGAGAAGCATGCATGTGTTTATGTCGATCCTACTTGACTGGTCCCATGACCAACACGGTTCGAATGTATCTAGGTGTCACCAGAAACCTGGTAGTTTCACTTAATGACAGTGTTTCTCAGAAATATCAATATGAACTTTAATGACATTTGACATTTTGCATGTATTTCCCAGCATTGTTTTCTGAGTAATGGGCCACGGGTATAAAACACATGAAACTGCAACAACCTTTCCATGCCACAGCAGCAACGTGTCTGTGAGAGCCATCTGTCAAGGTTTTAGACCCGCATGGAAATAATTCCTATAAATATCAGAACATCCTTATGATGATCTAAAGTAAATAGGTGAAAAAGCACCAGGCTGAGTGCGGTGGCTCAAGCCTGTAATCCCAGCACTTTGGGAGGCTGAGACGAGAGGATTGCCTGAGCCCACGGGTTCGAGACCAGCCTGGGTAACTTGGCGAGACCTTGTCTCTACAATAAATAAATAAATAAAAATTAGCCAGGCGTGGTAGCACGCACCTGTAGTTTCAGCTACTTGGAAGGCTGAGGCAGAAGGATCGCCTGAACCCAGTAGTTCGAGGCTATGGTGGCCGTGAGTGTGCCACTGCACTCCAGCCTGGACGACAGAGTGAGACTTCAACTCAAAAAAAAAAAAAGAAAAAACATTCCTTTTGACAGTGGGTTGCAGAATGCTCAGCCCTATTGTAGGACATGGCAAAGGGCCAGAAACACTTTTGTAAAGACCTTGTCTCTGCAAAAATTCAAAAAATTAGCCAGGCATAGTGGCGTGTACCAATTACTCAGGAGGCTGGAGTGGAAGGATCGCCTGAGCCCAGGAGGCCAAGGCTACAGTGAGCCGTGATCGTGACACTGCACTCCAGCCTGGAAGACAGAGTGAGACCCTGACCTCCCCCCAAAAAAGAAAGGGTAGTGGAAACACTCCTCTGCTCCACCCAAGAGCCTGTCATGTTGGGCTGTTTGTTCCAACCCATCCATGGGCCACCTGTGGTGAGGTGGTGGAACTGTGCACCTGTGCAGCAGCCTGGGAGTCTTGGGGGCATTGTCCCCACCCCCACCCCCGGCTCTGACTGACACCCACTCCTCCTCTTCAATCTGAAAGCAAAGTCCCTCAAAAGCAAGGCCTGCATGTTTTCTTGGGTTCCCCCAGAGGACTGAGTGATCACCCAGGAGTATTGTCCTCCTTTCTGTCTCAACACTGACCACCATGTTTTTCCTGGACCAGCTGAAGATACTTGCTGCAGCCCATAGCCCTGTCTTTCCTGGGCTCAGGTAACAGGTGACAGAGTTCAGGGAAGAGCCCATAGCCTGCCAGGTCCCCACACCAGGGACTCCTGGGCCTGGCAGCAGGCAGGAGCAGGCTGGCTACACTCTGTTCTGTTATAGGACTGCCTGAACTCCCTGCCCAGTCTGGTAACCACACACATCAGCCAGGTTGAGCCCCTTCAGCACCACCCCCAGCTCTTTTGGTTATTAGTCATAGAAACTTAATTGCCTCCCGTAGCTAGGAAATTCAGAAGAGCAAACCCTGTCTTCAGGCACTGCTGGATCCAGAAGCTCAATTGACATCATTAGTCCTCTGTTTTGTTTTTGGTTTTTGTTGTTATTATTTTGTTTGTTTGTTTTCACTCTCTCCTTGGTCAGGCCTAGGTCGGTGGCCACAGCCAAAGATGGAACACTGCAATTGGCCACCCCACAAGAGAGAGTCACATGAGGAAAAAGAAGGAAATAAAATGAAATGAGGAAAAAGCAGTTCACCAAATACACGAGGGACGCTAGACAGAAAAAAATTTGCTATTCACTACAAGGCACTGAGGAGGCCCTCAAACTGAGGATTCTGCTCCCAGCTACCCTGTCCGTTCATCACCAATCTCTAAGGGAAATGTTCTCCACAGAATGGTCTCCAGATGACTCCAGAACAACCGCCTTAGGCCCGCCAAAGATATGTGGCTGACTGCCAGCCACATTTTATGAAGCCTGACCTCCTAAGGATCGGTTGTTTTACACATGCCTTTCTACTGTTCCTCCTGAAGGTATTTTTGTGACTTCTCATGCTTTTTTTTTTTTTTTTTTTTTTGAGTTGGAGTCTCACTCCGTCGCCCAGACTGGAGTGCAGTGGCCGCTCCCAGCCACCGCAGCCTTGACCTGCAGGGCTCCGGTGATCCTTCCGCCTCAGCCTTCCAAGTAGCGGGAACTACAGGCGCGCAATACCACGTCTGGCTAATTTTTGATTTATTGTAGAGATGAGATCTCACCAAGTTGCCCAGGCGGGTCTTGAACCCACGGGCTCAGGCAATCCACTCACCTCGGCCTCCCAAAGGCACGGGATTACAGGCTGAGCCACCAAGCCCGGCCCCTCATGCTACTTCCTAGAGGTACAACATTTATAGCCAACCGTGCAAGAATTCTACTGTGCCTGGCCAGATACCCACTGGCATGTGACTTTGGGGACTTCAAAATAAGGCAGTAGAGCATGTGACTTCCATGTTCTTTCCAGCCCTGGTGTTCTATGATTCTTGAGTCCTAGATGTCATGTGGTCTTTATTTTATAAAGGCACTAGGACAATGCTGTCATTGAAGTGTTTAGTAACTGTTCAAATTGCACTTTTGACTTAAAGAGTTGGGAAGTGAACTCTGTCATCACTTTCATAGTATGGGACGAGTTACCTTAGTCTTTGGTTGCCTCTAAAAGGGCTGGGGCTGAAAGAGGCCTCCAGGCATCCTTCCCTGAGCCAGGTCCACCCCAACAACAATTGCAGCCGCTGGGCTATGCCCAGGCTGGATTGAGCCCATGAGTCACATGGCTGTAGTTGCCCCAGCCTGGGACGGTGCCCTGCTTTGTCCTTACCCACGGGAACTGGGAAACACCATTTAAAAAAAATAAAAACCAAGCCTAGAGCTGAGAACAAACTGCCTTGCAGTTCTGCCCCTGACTCAAGTTCAAAAGGAGAGAAGTGCAAAGCTACTTTAAGAAACAGGAAAAGTCAGCAGAAAATCGGTTTACAAAAAAAACCTGCAACTGCATAACTGGAAACACCAAAAATGACTCTGTGAAGCTCTGCTGTCAGCATAAGGCAGCCTGAGGAACAGGACCTGCAGCGTAATTAGAGCCACTAAGGTATAGCAAGCCAGCAAGCCGGATTTACTGGGGTTTTTGTTTGTTCTAAAAGGTCAGAAAGGTGAGATGACCTGATTTCCTGGGTAATTCTACAGCTGGGAGGAAACCTAACGGCAGTAAAACTTGTTCAAAGCTAACTGTATGATTTCATGTTTTAAAAGTTAAGGGTGAAAATCTTTCTTTTTAATTTCATCTGCATTCGATCACTCTTTGAGGTTACTAAAGCTCCTCATTAGAGGACAGGGTTCATTTTCAGTTGAAAGTTTTGCCATTTTACCCTGTGATAAAAGCTGGCAAAAACTAAGAAATGACTAGGAAGAATTGAAAGTTAATCAGGAAGTGCTTGTGTTTTACTTAAATGTGGTATTCCTGGCAATTCTTGCTAAGTGGCCTCTTCAGCAGTGAGGTGGGGTGGGATACTGGTAAGGGTGAGGCTGGGGGTGGGAGAGTGGTAAGAGTGAGCTATACTCAGAGCGCACTGGGTTCAAATCTCGGCCCTGCTGGGCACTCTGGCCCACACCTATAATCCTAGCACTTTGGAAGGCAGAGTCAAGAGGATTGCCTGAGCCTAGGGGTTCGAGACCAGCCTGGACAACTTGGTGAGACCTGTCTCTACAATAAGTAATAATTAAAAAAAAAAAATCCGCCAGGCATGGTGGCACCTGCTTGTAGTTACAGCTACTTGGAGGACTGAGGTGGAAGGATCGCCTAAGCCCAGCAGATGGAGGCTGCAGTGCCCGTGAGTGTGCCACCGCACTCTAGCCTGGGCTACCGAGTGAGATTCCGACAAAAATAAATAAATCCCAGCCCTGGCGCCTATTAGCTGTGCAACCTTTATCCTCTTCTCTGTGCAAGCAATGGTGCGATGAAGGGGCTCTTGTAGAAAGCAGTGAACAGTGTCAGGCAGCACGTGTGTGATCACTATAAGCATGCTTGTCACATGTGTGAGTGGTGACAGACACACTGAGACTTGTGGACAGCGTCGGCAGGCCCTGTGCTCTGTGTCACCCGTCTGCCTCTCCTAGACAAGGGTCTTTGGTGTTGGCCACATGAACTTTAGGCTCCTTGACTTAATCGAACCAAACAACAGGAAAAGCAGGGGCCGAAGGGCCACCCTGTAAGCCCCACCCCCTTAGGTGACTGCAAACCTTCCAGAAACAAATGACCCTGTCAAGGCTGGTTTGTGTGCCAGCTGAGGCGTGTTCCCTGCCCTATCGGCAAGGCGTATTGTATCTGGACAGAGACCCTGAAGTCGAGCCCCTCGGCAGGCCACGGCAGCCACGGCAGCCGCG
>NW_007253390.1:257889-268728 GCF_000164805.1 Carlito syrichta
GAGGGTCCCCGTTCCCCCGGCCCGGGGCAGGAGCGCGAGCGCCGCCTCCGCTTCGTCCGCCGGCGCCCTCTGCTGGGGGGAGGAGGCGGGGCGGCTTCTGGCCCGAGGCCCAGAGCGCCAGGCCAGGAAGGGCCGAGGGCTTCCTTTTTTCCTCTTGGCGGCGTGGCGGGGTTCCCCGTCCCCCCACCCATTTGTTTTCCTTTGGTTATCCTTTCGGGACAACGGAAGGCCACCTATTAGTAATCCTCATCACGTCTCCATTCAAGGTCATGCCCCTCCATGAGCACGACTTGGACTTTTATTATGTGAATAAGCATCTGTCCCCTTTCCCGCCCAGAGTTTCTTGCCAAGCCCTGATCCATTCATTCGACACTGGAAGGCGCCTTGCCCAGTCCCACTTTCCTGATTCTGCAATTTCCCTTCTGAGGGCGGAAGAGGAGGGAACGGGCATTTCCGCCACACTGCCAGCAGCCCCACCAGGTGACTTGCCTTTCTGAGGCTCAGCTGCAGCCTCTTTCACTCTGGTCTGTGCTGAGGACGCTGACAGGGACGGGCGATACCAAGGGGCTCTCTTGCCCTCTGTCTTCTTGTCGGGTTTAGCCCCAATAGGAGACAGGAGGGAGTGGCAGGGCTCAAGACTTGTTTTTTTTGAAGTAACAATAAATTTGTACTAGGGTGGGTATGACCCTCATGCCTGTAATCCTAGCACTTTGGGAAGCCACCGTGGGAGGACTGCTTGAGGTCAGGAGTTCAAGACCAGTCTGGGCAACATAGCAAGCTCTCATCTCTAAAAAAAATTAGCCAGGTGTGGTGGTGCACACCTGTAATCCCAAGTACCCAGGAGGCTGAAGTGGGAGCATCACGCAAACTCAGGAGTTCAGGGCTGCGGCGAGCTCTGATCACACCACTGTACTCGAATCTTGTCTCTGAAGAATTTTTTAAAAATTGGAATAATGTGTAGGCTCCAGAATCTGCCCACTTTCCCAAGGTGTGATGTGATGGTCCTGTCACACCAACATGGATTACTTGTCCCTGTTTTACAAACCAAGGCCACTTGTCCCAGAGTTTTTGGATCCCAAGCTGCTTCCTAGCTGGGTCCTGGTGCTCCTTTCTAATATTTCATGGTTGTTTAAAAAGTTTGGGCTGAACAGAGCCTCAAAGAAAGATTTCCTGACCCCCAGGGATGTATGTGAACTACTTCAAGTGATGGGACAGCATCCTTGCTAACAGTTTCATTGTTACTAACTGTGAATTTGGACCGATCTGACTGGAGAATAGTCTGTTCAAGCTTGTGGATGGACAGCACTTGATGGCTCCCACTGTCTCTCCCCTGGACTATTTCCATGGCCCTTACGTAGTCTTCTGATTTCTGGCCGTATTCCCAACAGCAGAGAATGAACCTTCCAAAACTTAAAGCAGATCATGTCATCCCTCTACTTACAACCCTCCAGTGGTTCTCTCTTCAGAGTTAAATCTAATGCCATTGCAAAGTCCCTAAGGCCCTCCAAGCTCTGCCCTCTCTCCTTGTTAAGCAAGCTCTCCACGGCTGCACCCTTGCACTCACCCAGCTTGAGCCCCGCAGGGCTCTGTGCTGCCTCCAGGCTTGGGACTTGCTGTTTCCTCTGCCTCCGGTGTACTTCCCAGGTACCTACATGGCTGGCGTCGTCAGACCTTGTAAGCCCCTGCTCTTACATCACCATGTCAGGGAGATGTTCCTTGGCCACCCCACGTAAAATAGCCCCCACTCCCACTACCCCAGCCCTTCCTATCCCCTGTAATCTTGGTTTTTTTGTTTTGAGTCGGAGTCTCACTCCGTCGCCCAGACTGGAGTGCAGCGGCCGCTCCCGGCCACCGCAGCCTCGACCCACTGGGCTCCGGCGATCCTTCCGCCTCAGCCTTCCGAGTAGCCGGAATTAGAGGCATGCGCTACCACGCCCGGCTGATTTTTTGATTTATTGTAGAGATGAGGTCTCGCTGCCCGGGTGGGTCTCGAACCCGCGGGCTCAGGCCATCCACTCACCTCAGCCTCCCAAAGGCGCGGGATGACAGGCTGAGCCACCGAGCCCGGCTAATCTTGGTTTTCACCATAACACTTATCATGATCAGACAGTATGGCTGTCACATACAATACATAACGTCTGTTATGAAATTGAGATTTCACGGACGTTTTAGATGTACTCAATTACATTTTCAAAAGCATGTCCATTTCAGTTTCCAGAATTATACATGTGCATTTATCGCCCCATTCGGTTTGCTTGTTTGTTTGTTTGTTTGAGTCGGGGTCTCACTCTCTTGCCTGGACTGAAGTGCAGTGGCATGGTCACAACGATCACAGCAGCCTTGACCTCCCGGGCCCATGAGAGCCTTCCACCTCAGCATCCCAAGTACCTGGGGCTACAGGCAGACACCACCATAGCTTTTTTTTTTTTTTTTTTGAGTTGGAGTCTCACTCTGTTGTCCAGGCTAGATTGCAGTGACACACTCATGGCCACCGAAGCCTCGATCTGCTGGACTCAGGTGATCCTTCTGCTTCAGCCTTCTAAGTAGCTGGAACTACAACCACACACCACCACATCTAGCTCATTTTTAAATTTATTCTAGAGACAAGGTCTCACCATGTTGCCCAGGCTGGTCTCCAACCCATGGGCTCAGGCAATTCTCTCACCTCGACCTCCCAAAGTGCCGGGATTATAGGCATGAGCCACCACACCTGGCCTCACGGCTAATTTTTAAAAAAAAAATTTTTATAGAGACAGGGTTTCTCTATGTTGCCCAGGCTGGCCTTGAACCCTCCTGACCTCCCAAAGTGCTGGGATTACAGGTATGAGCCGTCATACCGGGCCCCATTCAGTATTTAGATGTTAATAGGGTCTAATGCTTTACACTAAAATCAAATGTTGCTCAGAAAGATCAACACTGTATTCACATGGAAAAGTATAATGGTCAGTTTCAGGTGATTTCAGTTTCAGGTGATGCTTATACTGCATTAGAAACATTAATACAAGCTAGGCTCAGTGGTTCAGTCTGTAATCCCACGCCTTTGGGAGGCTGAGGTGAGTGGATTGCCTGAGCCCGTGAGTTCAAGACCCGCCTGGGCAGCGAGACCTCATCTCTACAATAAATCAAAAAATCAGCCGGGCGTCTAGAGCATGCCTGTAATTCCAGCTACTCGGAAGGCTGAGTCGGAAGGATAGCCGGAGCCCAGCAGGTCGGGGCTGCGGTGGCTGGGAGCGGCCACTGCACTCCAGTCTGGGCGACCGAGTGAGACTCCAACTCAAAAAAAAAAAAAGAAACATTAATACATCGTTCAAAAGAATTTGCAACATTAGGATGTTCATTTTTATCTGCACTCTGCCCCCATGAAATAGAAATCCCTTGCAAGATTACCATGTTTCCTGATTTTTGCTGCAAATGCCAAATGGATGTGCAGAATGAATTGGTTCGGGACCATTTTCCGTTTGGCCAGCAGTGTAGATTAGAGTTCTCAGCTACCAGAGCTAGAACAAAGGCAGCATTAAGATTCCCAGCACAGGGTGGATGGGCACACCAGAGGAGAGGGAGCTCTCACACAAACAGCACACGGTTCTGTCTCAGCTGCATGAAACCACAGAACACAAGCTCTGTTTGTCACAACTGGTATGAACTATGAAAGGCATCTCAGTTGGAACAAAATACTCATTGCCTCTGAGATAAGGAGAGACTTCTAAAATCTTTCTAAAAAATGGTGTTAGGCGTAAAAGTAAATACTTTCTACTTTTAAAAGAGGCCCATGAATTATATGAAGCCCATGTGGCAGCTGGCGTGGTGGTGTGGGGCTGCCCAGTGTTTCTACAGGAACCTCTGATGTTGTCTTCGTAGCCTGCAGGTGGCGCCATTGAGGCAACGGGCGACCCACTACACAGGTGGCACTGCTCCTCTATTGCTAGTTGGAGACTTCTGTCTTTTTTGGGTGCATTCGCATTAAAATATTATAATAAAAAGAAGTACCGCCAGGCATGGTGGCTCATGCCTGTAATCCCAGCACTTTGGGAGGCAGAGGTGAGAGGATTGCCTGAGCCCAGGAGTTCAAAACCGGCCTGGGAAAGGTGTCAAGTCCTCATCTCTACAATAAATCAGAAAACTAGCCAGGTGTGGTGACACGTGCCTGTAGTCTCAGTTACTTGAAAGACTGACGTCAGAGCGTGGTGACTTATGCCTGTAATCCCAGCATCTTGGGAGGTGGAGGCGAGAGGATTGCCTGAGCCTGCAGGATTGAGACCAGCCTGGGCAACAAGGTGAGCGAGACCTCGTCTCTACAATAAATAAAATTTTTTAAAAATTAGCCAGGCATGGTGGGATGCACCTGTGGTTCCAGCTACTTGGAAGGCTGAAGCAGAAGGATCGCCTGAGCCCAGCAGGTCGACGCTGGGGTGGCCGTGAGTGTGCCGCTGTATTCCAGCCTGGGTGACAGAGTGAGACTGACTCAAAAAAAAAAAAAAAAGAAAGAAAGAAAGAAAGAAAGGCTGAGGCTGAAGGATCGCCTGAGCCCAACTGATCGAGGCTGCAGTAGGCATGATCCTACCACTGCACTCCAGCCTGGTCGACAGAGTGAGATTCCAACTCAATCAATCAATGAACCAATCAATAAAAGTACTGTTTATTGACCCATATTGAGTTAATGTTCATCTTGTCCTGCACAATAGAAAATATCTAGGAAGCTTTAAAAACATGGTTATATGCCACTCCCACCCCAGATCAATTATCTCAAAAATCTCTGGGAGTCAGGACGCAGGTATTGGCATTTTTATTTATTTTTTTTTGCGGGGGGGGTTAAGTCAGAGTTTCACTCTATCACCCAGGCTGTAGTGCAGTGGCATGCTCACGGCCACCTGAGTCCTGCTGGGCTCAGGCAATCCTTCCACCTCAGCCTTCCGAGTAGCTGGAGCCACAGCCGTGCGCCACCATTTTTCAATTTATTGTAGAGACAAGGTCTCACCATATTGCCCAGGCTGGCCTCAAACCCGTGGGCTCAGGCAATCCTCTCACCTCAGCCTCCCAAAGTACTGGGATTACAAGTGTGAGCCACTGTGCCTGGTCAGGTGTTGATATTTTTTAAAAACTACCCAGGTGCGACCGATGTGCCTCCAGGTTGGGGACCTACCTACTTCCATCTTCATCATTTGCCTTTTCCAGCCATATGACATCGGACAAGTTCTCCTCAACCTTTCTGTGCTTTGCTTTTCTCAACTTTAAGACAAAGATGGTACCTAACACATAAGGTTGTTGTGAGTATTTAATCAGTGCTGCCTATCATTGTTTTTATATTTAATGAAGTCATGGACAACTCTTGAGAGTCTTCAGAAAATTCTTTCCACGTCTAGTCAGAAGCTGTCAGTTATGTGTGTGCCCTGATTGGGGACCTGACTTGCTTGAACCACCTGTTGGGTTCTGGTCATTGCACTTTCTTCCCCTTCTTCCTCTGCCTAACACTACGCTTCTTCTGATCTCCAAAGTCTTAGGAAAATCATGGGCAATTTATGCATTGCAACTGTTGCCTTGTTACATAAACATTAAGTCAAGAGCAAGACCCTGAGAATGTGGCTCCAACCAGTTGAAACGAATGACAGCTGAGACTTAAGGCCACACTCCCTCATATTTATTTACCTGGCAGGCAGCAGAATGAGCCCGTTTTGCTTTATGTGCAAAACTTTCCGCCCAGGCCAATTTTCTGGTGCCCCCGATGACATATCGCAAAATGAAATAAAAGTATCAAGAACAGTAATTTATTCCTGAAATACATCTTCCAAGAGCTACAGATATCTACCACGTCGACCTCTCTTAGCCTGAACCTGAGCTGTCACCCACGTTAAATTACTTTCTAAATCAGAGGTAAACTTTCTATCATAAAATACCATTCATAGCCGCATCAATCCAACCTGAAATCTGCATCACTCTCTTGACCCGAACTCCTAGATATCCACAATTCACAGATCGACCAGCTTTTCTCTATCAATATGCCTCACCCTGGTGGTGTATTACACTAATAGATTACTGGAGCCACAGCTCGCTTTGTTGATGTATAAGAGCAATACATTAGAAAAGCCCCAGCTCACGTGGATGATGTACGGTTGAAACAGACGTCTGGGAGAAGCATGCTGGTGATGCATGGCCCTAACAAGGGCACCAACTGGGAGAGAGCAAGTTCAAAGTGGGTTCGCCTTAGCTTGCCGAGGCAAAGAGAAAAGCAGCTTGGATCCCACCAGGCCACTTCCTCCCCGGCCTCACAAGGCCTCCTGTTTGTAGAAAAATAAGTACCCGCACACTCAGTTGTGGAGCGAGGTCTCCACTATGTTCGCCTTTAGAAATGGCTGTCGCAATTACTAGAAATCGCCTCAGAGGCTTGGATGAAAACAAAAACACATAGGTGTTACTTTTACTTTTTGGATGTATGATATCTTTCCCTTTCTTCTTCCTCCCTCTCTGTCTCTCTTTTTCTCTTTCTTGTAAGAGGTGGGATTTTTCTATGTTGCCCCAGGCTGGTCTGAACTCTTAACCTCAAGTGGTTCTTCCATCTCAGCCTCCCATAGTGCTGAATCCACTCATTCATTCATCCATCCACCCACCCACCTGCTCATCCACTTCCCCATCCACCCACCCACCTGCTCATCCATCTACCCGCTTGCCCACCCATCCATTCCTCCCTTCATCATTCAGCCCCCTCTTTATGTCCTCATCACTCCATCCACCAAGATTGATAAAGAAGTGTGACATCTGGAGTTTAAGAACCATACCTGCACACACAGTTGCGGAGCTTGGTCTCAGCTACATTTGCCTTAGATATGATTGTTGCAATTAGGCCTAATCCTAATTCATTCTTCCTTTATGATCCTGGACAAAGAGTTCAAATTCCCTTTTTTGTTGTTGTTTGTTTATTCTTCTATAAAATAGGAGCAAGTTTATCCTTACATTATAAAGCTACTGTGGTGGCTCACGCCTATAATCCCAGCACTTTGGGCTGAGGTGAGAGGATTGGTTGAGCCCGTGGGTTCAAGACCAGCCTGGGAAAATTGGCGAGACCTCATCTCTACAGTAAGTTTTTTAAAAGTTAGCTGGACTCAGTGGCTCAGCCTGTAATCCCAGCGCTTTGGGAGGCTGAGGTGAGTGGATTGCCTGAGCCTGCAGGTTCGAGACAGGCCTGGGCAACTTGGTGAGACATCATCTCT
The DNA here is from genome assembly GCF_000164805.1 of Carlito syrichta. NCBI lineage: Eukaryota > Metazoa > Chordata > Mammalia > Primates > Tarsiidae > Carlito > Carlito syrichta. Next base: position 265,092 of record NW_007253390.1, read on the forward strand.
ACAATAAAATAAAAAATTAGCCGGTCATGGTGGTGCACCCCTGTAGTTCCAGCTACTTGGAAGGCTGAGTGAGGCGGAAGGATCGCCGGAGCCCAGCAGGTCGAGGCTGCAGTGGTCGGGAGCATGCCACTGCACTTCAGTCTGGGCGATGGAGTGAGACTCCAACTCAAAAAAAAAAAAATTAGCCAAGAGTGGTGGCATGTGCCTGTAGTTCCATCTCCTTGGAAGGCGGAGGCGGAAGGTTCGCCAGGGCCCAGCAGGTCGAGGCTGCGGTGGCCGGGAGCGGGCACTGCACTCCAGTCTGGGCGACAGAGTGAGACTCCAACTCGAAAAATAAAATAAGATAAAATAAAGCTACTGTGGAAATTAAATGATTCATTAAAGTCCCCTCCGCCAACATAATTACTTATTGATGTTACAAGTCCTGTATTACAATGGGAAAGATATGTCGTCATACAGAAATATAACAGACCTCTGAAATGGCCTCCTCTCACACTTTAGATCCATAGTTTTAACTTCCCACTGGATATCACACCTTGGATGTGCCAAGATCCCTCAAATCAACACATTTAAGACTACATTTAGGCTGGGTGCAGTGGCTCACGCCTGTAATCCCAACACTTTGAGAGGCATATGCAAGAGAATTGCCTGAACCCAGGGCTTCAAGACCAGCCTGGGCAACTTAGTGAGACCTCATCTCTACAATAATCAGAAAATTAGCCAGGTTTGGTGGCGCACACCTGGGAGTTCCAGTTACTTGGAAGGCTGAGACAGAAGAATTGTCTGAGCCCAGAAGGTCAAGGCTGCAGTAGCTGTGACAATGCCACTATACCCAGCCTGGAGGATGAAGACTCTGACTCAAAAAAAAAAAAAAAGTGAAATGAAGGTAGCCGTGAGGAGGTGGAAACTGAATCTCTCATGCAGAGAGAACAGCACACCACAGGCATGTGCCACCATACCCAACTAATTTTTTAAAAATTTATGTATTGTAGAGACAAGGTGTCCCCAAGTTGCCCAGGCTGGTCTTGAACCCATGGGATCAGGCAATCCTCTTGCCTCCGCCTCCCAAAGTGTGCTTCACTTTCTGGGTCTGAGTTTGCACATCACATCTCAACCTGTGGGGTGGGTGCTTGCTGTGTTTCCTCTTTCAGAGCACTGGTCACACCATATTGTCACGGCTGCTGACTTGTCTGTCTTCCCTCTAGAATGTGAGCTTCATGGAGAGTATTCTCAGTGTCTCAGTGCCCTGCCTGACACACCACAGGAGTTACATTGATATTTGATGGAAAGGTTTTCGTAAGGGAGGTAGAATTTGAAAGATGGGTGGACTGGATGAGGTGGAGAGGGGGAGAGATGATATTTCCCATGTCAGCCAAAAGTTGAGGCCAGCATGCACAAGGTCTACTGGGGGATATTGAGTAGGTTGTGGTTTGCAAGGGGGTGGTTGCAGAAGGAGTAAAATGTCAAGCTCTATCTTTGGTTATCATTCCAAAGGCAGAAGAAAATACCGAATGTTTGTTTTTTTTTTTGTTTTTTTTTTTGAGTGAGGATCTCACTCTGTGACTCAGGCTGGAGTACAGTCAGTTGCACAATCAGGACTCACCACAGCCTCCAACGCCTGGGCTCAGGTGATCCTCCTGCCTCAACCTTCCAAGTAGCTGGGCCCCAGGGACACGCCACCGTGCACAGCTGTTTGTTTTATTTTTTGAAAAGATGAGGTTTTGCTATGTTGCCCAGGCTGGTCTTGAACTCCAAACTCCTAACCCCAAGCCATCCTCCCGCCTCAGCTTCCCAAAGTGCTGAGGTTACAGGTATGAGCCACCATGCCTGGCTGAAAGTTCTCGAGTAAAAGGAGAGGACATGAATACAGAGACTTCAGAAGACTCACAGAAAGGGGAGGCAGGATAGAAGGGAGTAGGAGAGTCTAGGAGCAGTCTAGCTCACGAGCAGTCTCTAGCCACAAGGCAACACAGACCTGGGATTCCCAGCGGCAGGAATGTAGAGATGGAGTGGATATGAGTGACTCTGTGGAGGAAGAACCAAGAGTTGGTGTCCGGTTGGCTGGTGGGAGGCCTAGCGGAGGTGGGGAGATGATGACTGAGATTCAGAAACTGTGAGCTAGCGATAAACACAGCAGTCAGGAGGGAAGGAAGTTTGGGAAGAAAAATGTGTTTGATGAGGCAGGTAAAGATAAGAACTGGAATGTGGGAGGCTTCGGGCTGAGACACGTGGAGTTCCCAGACAGGAAAGCTCTAGAGATCCTGACAGAGAGGGCCAGAGAGAAGGCAGTGAGACACCAAGCCCCAAACCTGGGGACAGCAGGAGAAGGGATGGCAGATATAGGATGGGGCAGAGTGGGAAGCGCCTGTTGAAAGAACGGAAGCAAGTATGGAGTTCTGGAGCAGAAGGGGGTGTAATTAAAGCATTTGCTACTACAGAGCCATCTAGGGGAGCCTGAAGGTCTAAAGACTATCCAGTCTTCTCCAGAAGACCCTACGGAGAGCTCCTGCTGAATTGCATGTGCATTGTTAGGAACGTGGGTTGCTCCGCTGTGAATTTCCCATAGTATCTAATACATTTTACTTCACTTCAGATGGAATTTCCCATCCTCTAAACTGTGGATATCGCCTAAGTGCTTAAACTTTTGACAGGTCTCCAGTCACACATCCTGGGCAGGCGCGAATTTACTTGGCATCAGGAACACATTCTTTATGTTTCTTAATCCCTGAGCCTCATGATAAACCAGGAGTGTGACATCCTCGGTAGTTAGGGAGGAAATAGAAACAGAGAAATAAGGAAAGAAAAGATCTCCACATAAGCAAAAAATTTAGACTCTTGTGCCATTCTAAAGATTCTGCAACCAGGCGTGGTGGCTCACGCCTGAAATCCCAGCACTTTGGGAGACTGAGGCGGGAGGATTGCTTGAACCCAGGAGTTTGAGACCAGCCTAGGCAACATAGTGAGATGTCATCTCTACAAACAAAGAAAAAATCAATATATATATATGTGTGTATATATATACATATATATACACACATATATATTTATAACAAAATAAAGTAAAAGTAATTGAAATGGGAGTGAGAGAGCAGAAACCAGACTTGAACGTAAGTACAAATGATGAATTTTGACAGTGTAAGGTAGTGACAAAAAGTATAGGATTTGGTATTCCACAAACCAAAATTCTATTCCTAGTGCCTCTGCCAGCTGTGTGACCTTAACATCTTTGAGTCTTAATTGTATTGTCTGTAAAATGAAGGAAATAACCTTGCATGATGTGTTATTTTGAACATATTGTGAACATTAAACAGATCATGTTTGTAAAACACTAATCCCAGTGTAAGTACTCAACAAGGTCACAGTGTGGGCTCACAGGAAGTATTGGCTATGATTACGTTTGTGGGGGAGAATCTATGGCCTGAAGGTGAATGTTGTTAACATCTTGATGTGGCCGGTGATTCCTAAAGAGAGGAAACAACCAGGAAACAGAATTCCAAGCCGGGCTCGGTGGCTCAGCCTGTAATCCCGCACCTTTGGGAGGCTGAGGTGAGTGGATTGCCTGAGCCCGCAGGTTCCAGACCCGCCTGGGCAGCGAGACCTCATCTCTACATAAAATCAAAAAATCAGCCGGGCGTGG
>NW_007253390.1:268748-269077 GCF_000164805.1 Carlito syrichta
CCGCTGCACTCCAGTCTGGGTGGCAGAGTGAGACTCCAACTCAAAAACAAACAAACAAAAACAAACAAACAAACAAAAAACAGCATTCCAGGCTGAGCCAGGCTGACAAGTCACCAGGAGAAGTTGCAGGGTGCCTAGACGGCTTTTCCTGGTTTAGAAAGCACAGAAAATGGCAGATTGAGAATTGAGGGACCGGGGTTTAGTGTGTCAGAAAAACTTGAAAAGAAAGCTCAGGTGTAGGCAGAAAGGAAACTTGAAAAGAAAGCTCAGGTGTAGGCACGCAGAGTTAAGATAAGATGTGGAGACAGAGACTGGCACTTCCCCCCCCC
>NW_007253390.1:269097-272238 GCF_000164805.1 Carlito syrichta
TTCCGGCTACTCGGAAGGCTGAGGCGGAAGGATCGCCGGAGCCCAGCAGGTCGAGGCTGCGGTGGCCAGGAGCGGCCGCTGCACTCCAGTCTGGGTGGCAGAGTGAGACTCCAACTCAAAAACAAACAAACAAAAACAAACAAACAAACAAAAAACAGCATTCCAGGCTGAGCCAGGCTGACAAGTCACCAGGAGAAGTTGCAGGGTGCCTAGACGGCTTTTCCTGGTTTAGAAAGCACAGAAAATGGCAGATTGAGAATTGAGGGACCGGGGTTTAGTGTGTCAGAAAAACTTGAAAAGAAAGCTCAGGTGTAGGCAGAAAGGAAACTTGAAAAGAAAGCTCAGGTGTAGGCAGAAAGGAAACTTGAAAAGAAAGCTCAGGTGTAGGCACGCAGAGTTAAGATAAGATGTGGAGACAGAGACTGGCACTTCCCCCCCCCAGCGCAGCTCAGTGGGGAAGGTACCTGGCTATCAATGCTGGACACCAGTAGGGATGCAGACTGTCTGTCCCAGGTCGGGTGCTGGGAGTTGAGTAGACAGTATTAATTTTTTTTTTTTTTGAGACGAGGTTTCACTCTGTATTACCCAGGCTGGAGAGCAGTGGTGCAGTCACAACTCTCTGTAACCTTGCCCTCTTGGGTTCAAGCAATCCTCCCGCCTCAGCTTTCAGAGTAGCTGGGACTACCAGTATGTACCATCACGCTTGGCTAATTTAAAAAATGGGGGGGTCTCACTATGTTGTCCAGGCTAGTCTCAAACACCTAGACTCAAGCACCTTAGCTTCCCAAAGTGCTGGGATGTGAGTCATCATGTCTTGCTGATAATATTAATTAATACACTCAGGATAATATAATAATTAATCACTACTTCACTCCCTTAAATAATTCACATGGCCTAACAATTCAGTTACTCTCACAATGACCCCACAAGGACATATCATTCTCTCTGGGGATGACAAGGAAAGTAGGATTCAGAGAGGTCATGATGTGCTCAGAGTCACCCAGTAAAAGGCAAAGCAGGAACTCGCACCCACGTCTGGCTGACCTGAAGTTCCATGTTTTTGCCATTTGGTGCTACCTGCCTAAACATTGCCCTTTCTGGCGGCGTTTTTGTGATCATGTGTGTTTGTTCTTTCACCCTCTGCTGTCTTTCTGTCTTTTCTCATGAGCTGTTCTGAGCAGGAGAGGCCCGCTACTAGCACTGTGTTCTGCTCAGCCCTTCCTGCATTTTTTAAATGCTTCCCCTCAAACTCACATTTTCACCTTCTGTAAGTAATTACCCAGAATACCTCACAATGTCCACACAAAGTCCCAAAATGCTCCTAAGCACATGTTGACTTCTGATTTCAAAGTTGCTACCAGGCAAGAGGCTTTTGAGTAAGTCACTTCTCAAAGGTCAATCCTTTTTGGTAGAGACATCATAGGGAAGGAAATGGTCAAGGAATCATTGTTAGGCTGGTGGGGTTTTTTTTTGTTTGTTTTTTGTTTTTTGAGTTGGAGTCTCACTCTGTCGCCCAGACTGGAGTGCAGTGGCCACTCCTGGCCACCGCAGCCTCGACCTGCTGGGCTCCGGCGATCCTTCCGCCTCAGCCTTCAGAGTAGCCGGAATTACAGGCATGCGCTACCATGCCCGGCTGATTTTTTGATTTATTGTAGAGATGAGGTCTCGCTGCCCAGGTGGGTCTCGAACCCGTGGGCTCAGGCAATCCATTCACCTCAGCCTCCCAAAGGCGCGGGATTACAGGCTGAGACACCGAGCCCGGCTGGTGGGGTTTTTTAAAGTCTAGATAAAAAGTGTTCAGTCACCCAGCTGAGTGAGTAACTCTAGATTCCCAGAAGTTTATAACCTCATTTTGCTACAGCAGAATATTGCTCAAGCTTTGTACCAGGAATGCTAATTCCTTCCCAGAAGGAAGTTGTGAGTGATATCATAGAAACAAGTTTTACCCTAGACTGAATTTACCATTTTTTTAAGGAAGAGAGAGAGGGAGAGAGGCAGAAAGAGAGGAAAGGAGAGAGGGGGAAAGAGAAAGATGGGAGGAAGTGGGGAGAGAGAGGGAAGCGGGGGAGAGAGAAGAGAGAGGGAGGAAGGGACCCTGGTGGCACTTGCCTGTAGTCCTAGCTCCTTGGGAGGCTGAGGCGGAGGGATTACTGGAGCCCAGGTGGTCGAGGCTGTGGTGAGCCGTGATCAAGTCACTGAATTGCAGCAAGAGCGAGAGAGTGAGACCCCTACCGAAAAAAAAAAAGAAAGGAAAGAATTCTCTTAGCAGCAGGTGCTGAGCAGCAAGCCATTGGGGCCAGGGAGGAAGGAGATGGGGGGCTTTGAGGGAGCCCAGCTGCCCCAGGAGGGGTTTGGAAGGAAGGGGTGTGAGGAGGGAGAAGTGTGAGAGCATTCTAGGGCTATGAGAAGTTTGGATCCTGCTGATCTAGGGTGGGGGAAGCTAAGGAGGTTATTAACAAAGATGATTTTTCAAATCTGGAAGAAAAAATGCAAGAAGAGCCCCTTCCAAATCTTCAGAGCTGAGCTTGAGCTAAGTACCAAACTGAAAGAAAGAAAAAAGAGACACACCTGGACAATAGTCAAAAATAGAAACTATGCATATTTCTATGTATGCATATGCAGATGAAATGATAAACAAGTTGTGTATAGCTTATCCCTGGTTAAAATTGCTCAAGAAGATGAAATTAACTCATAAACAGTGGCTAAGATTTCCTGAGTTATAATGCATCAGCTATTCTGTGCTAAGTGTTTGTTATTTATCCCTCAAAGTCATGACTCAATCAAGTAAGTACTATTTTTTTATTATTATTGCTATTATTATTATTATTATTATTTTGAGTCGGAGTCTCACTCTGTCACCCAGACTGGAGTGCAGAGGCAGGCTCACGACTGCCACATTCTCAACCTGCTGGGCTCAGGCAGTCCTTCTGCCTCAGCCTTCCAAGCAGCTGAAACTACAGGCGCATGCCACCACACCCAGCTAATTGTTTTTCTTTTTTTTTGAGTTGGAGTCTCATACTGTCGCCCAGGCTGGAGTGCAGTGGCACACGCCTGGAGTGCAGAGCCACCGCAGCCTCGTCCTGCTGGGCTCAGGTGATCCTTCCACCTCAGCCTTCCAAGTAGCCAGAACTACAGGTACAT
>NW_007253390.1:272303-278084 GCF_000164805.1 Carlito syrichta
AGACAGTCTCACTTTGTCACCCAGCCTAAAGTGCAGTGGCACAATCATAGCTCACTGCAGCCTCAAACTCTTGGGCTCAAGTGATCCTTCTGTCTCAGCCTGGGCAACATAGTGAGACCTCGTGTCTAAAAACAATTTTAAGATACCTGGATGTGGTGGCATGCGCCTGCACTTCCAACTACTCAGGAGGCTGAGGAGGAAAGATTACCTAAATCCAAGAGTTTGAGGCTGTGGAGAGCCATGATGGTGCCACTGCATTCCAGCCTGGGTGACAGAGTGAGACCTCGACCCCCCCCCCAAAAAAACCCCAAAAACCAAAAAACACACACACGATGAGATTTTATCTCACAACTGTTAGAATAATTATGACCAAAACAAAAAAAAGGAGATAAATGTTGACAAGGATGTAGAAAAAAGGGGACTCTTTTACATTGTAAGTTGGAATGTAAATTGGTACAGTGATTATGGAAAACAGCATAGAGACTCCCAAAAATAGAACTACCATATGATCCAGCAGTTCCTCTTATTATACCCAGAGGAAAGAAAATTATCATCTTATAGAGATATCTGCACTCCCATGTTCATTGCTGCAATATCCTCCATAGCCCGATATGGAAGCAACCTGTGTCCATTGATGGATAATGAAGAAAATGTGATGTGTGTGTGTGATGTATATATGTATGTATGTAAATTGAACTAATAGAAGCAGAGATTAGAAGGGTGGTGGCCAGAGGTGGGGTGGGGGTGAGGGAAGTGGGGGAGATATTATCAAAGGAGTACAAATTTTCAGGTATAAGATGAATACATTCTGGGGATCTAGGGTACAGTAAGGTGATTATAGTTAATAATACTGGGTAGTAAACTTGAAATTTGCTGAGTGAATTTTGTGTCCTCTTCCCCTCTCCCCATATACTCACAATGGTAACAATGTATGATGATGAATGTATTCATTAACTTGATTGTGGTAATCATTTTTTTTTTTTTTGAGTTGGAGTCTCACTCAGTCGCCCAGACTGGAGTGCAGTGGCCGCTCCCGGCCATTGCAGCCTTGACCTGCTAGGTTCTGGTGATCCTTCCGCCTCAGTCTTCCAAGTAGCTGGAACCACAGGTGCACACTATCATGCCTGGCTAATTTTTTATTTATTGTAGAGACGAGATCTCGCCAAGTTGCCCAGGCGGGTCTTGAACCTGCAGGCTCTGACAATCCACTCACTTCAGTCTCCCAGAGCCCTGAGATTACAGGCTGAGCCACCAAGCCCGGCTGGTAATCATTTCTTTTTCTTTTTCTTTTTCTTTTTTTTTTTTTGAGTTGGAGTCTTACTCTGTCGCCCAGACTGGAGTGCAGCGGCCGCTCCCGGCCACCACAGCCTCGACCTGCTGGGCTCCGGCGATCCTTCCGCCTCAGCCTTCCAAGTAGCTGGAATCATTTCTTAATGTATACGTATATCAACTCATCACATTGTATACCTTGAATAGATACAGTCTGTCAATTATACCTCAATAAAGTTGGAAAAAAGCAGACTTTTTTTGTTTGCTTTTTAAAAAAGAGGGAGCAGGAGCAGTGGCTCATGTCTATAATCCCAGCACTCTGGGGAGTGGAGGTGAGAGGATTTCCTGAGGCCAGGGGTTCAAGACCAACCTCGGCAACTTGGTGAGACCACATCTCTACAATAAATAAAAAAATTAGCCAGGTGTGGGGTCATGCTTCTGTAGTTTCAGCTACTTGGAAGGCTGAAGTGAAAAAATCACCTGAACCCAGCAGGTTAAGGCTGCAGTGGCCATGAGCGTGACACTGCACTCCAGCCTGGGGGACAGAGTGAGACTCTAACCAAAAAAAAAAAAAAAGGGAAAAGTAGAGCCATGGATAGTGACATCTGTTTTCAAAATTTCAGAGATTCTCTACCTTCTTAGTGGACAACTCAATCTGTTCTTAAAAGTGAGGTTTCCTAAAAGGGTGGATCTTTATTTAGGCAAATTCAGAAGTCTACACCGAATATTAGAGAAATAAAAGCATGATTCAGTCTCAGAAAATCCTGTGAATTTCCTCAAAATAGCTCTTAAATTCTTTAAAATCTGTGATTCTCCTGGCTTAGGATCATTCAGCAATAGGGAATATGCATAGTTTCCAGTTGACATCTGCTTAATAAAGACAGTTTACCCCTGAATTCTGTCTTGAATAAATCAGCAATCTCTGGTAGTGCTACTGCATGTTTGAGTTTCATGTGTTTGGAGGTCTTTTGCATTGAAAAAATATCACGTTATGAATGATTAGGGATCCAACAAATTGGATCTTTCAAAAGTCCATGATTTGTGGCAATCCAGTCTTCTTCAGGTTTCTATGACTTAACACCAAAAGTGTACCTGGCATTAAGCAAGTAATTATTGGATGAGGGACTGAAGCTGGTTATCAGATGACGTTGAAACACACGAAATGGCCCTACCCCATTTCTAAAAATGAATATTAGTTATATTATCCGTAATATTCATAAACAAATTTTAGCCAAAGAAAGAAAAATGAAAAACTCAGTCCTGATTCGATCATGGGATGACTGTTACTTGCAAAATCCAGGGCCCAAACTTACCTGGTGAGTCATGCATAGGAAACTGGGCATATCAACTTTCTTTTCACTGAGCCAAAGTACTGATACTCTCCATATTTAGGCATAACCTCAAAATGTTTATTGGAACACAGGCTCTGCAAATTCAAGTATACTAGTCAACTTCTAAACAAAACAACTTTTTTGCTAAACATTTCAGATGGACCCCACGGAGGACACACTCACATCACACTATATCTTACTTAGAACAGCAAGACATCATTTAGTTATCTTTATTTTCAGTTTATTATCAGGGAACAAAATGGTAGCAGGTATGTTTTCAAATATGCCACGTTTAAAGGATTGCAATATGACTTGGAAAAATGGGCAGAATATTGTAAGTGGCATATGCTTACACCAAATCTGATCTTGTACATGTAACAAGGGTTTTTTGCAGGTGGTCATGAAAAGAAGGACTGACATTAATGTTTACTGTCTACTAATTGGCAGGAGTTATTCCTATATTTTTCTCATTTAATGCTCTCAGATAGATAGTTCACGAGGTGGGTATTACTTTTCTTTCTACAGATGAGGAGATGGGCATGAAGACAGTCACTTGTCTAAAGTCATGTAGTTGCCAAGCATCATAGCTGGGAATTACACTTGGAAATGTGTGAAAAGTTTGTAAACCTTCAAAGCTTATCCCTTTCCACTCTAGCACATGGAATAAATCTATTCCAGGCATAACCAACTAAGGAGAGGCAGAGGAATGCGTGTGTTTGTTTTTTGGTTTTTTTTTTTTTGAATTGGAGTCTCACTCTGTCGCCCAGACTGGAGGGCAGCGGCCGCTCCCGGCCACCGCAGCCTCAACCTGCTGGGCTCCGGCGATCCTTCCGCCTCAGCCTTCCAAGTAGCAGGAACTACAGGCACGTGCTACCACACTCGGCTAATTTTTTTTGATTTATTGTAGAGATGAGGTTTCGGTTTTTTTTTTTTTAGTCGGATTCCCACTCTGTTGCCCAGGTTGGAGTACAGTGGCACACTCATGGCCACCGCAGCCTCAACCTGCGGGGTTTAGACGATCCTTCCACCTCAGCCTTCCAAGTAGCTGGAATTACAGGCATGCGCCATCACGCCCGGCTAATTTTTTGATTTATTGTAGAGATGAGGTCTCGCCAAGTTGCCCGGGTTGGTCTTGAACCTGTGAGCTCAGGCAGTCCTCTCGCCTTGGCCTCCCAAAGTGCTGGGGTTATAGGCGTGAGCCACGGCACCCAGCTTGTTTTTCAGTTTTGTCTTTTTGAGTCGCAGTCTCACTCTGTTGCCCAGGCTAGAGTGCAGCAGCATGCTCATGGTCACCGCAGCCTCGACCTGTTGGGCTCAGGCAATCCTTCCACCTCAGCCTTTCAAGTAGCCGGAACTACAGGCACATGCTACCACACCTGGCTAAGTTTTGATTTATTGTAGAGATGAGATCTCGCCAAGTTGCCCGGGCTGGTCTTAAACCCGTGGGTTCAGGCAATCCACTCGCCTTGGCCTCTCAAAGTGCTGGGATTACAGGCTGAGCCACCAAGCCCGGACTTTTTTTTTTTTTTTTAAAGATAAATAAGTAATAGTCATAATAATGTGAATACCTTTGTTTAGTGTTTCCAAATTATTTATTTGGAATACTAGAATAGTTATTATCAAGGCAGAGCTACTATAGCAATTTTGAGTCAAGAATAAATAAAGAAAATCAGTAAAATAAAAAACCTCACACCAAGAGACAGTTCTAAAGTTGACAAAATTTATTAAAGGCATTCTCTTTATAACATCTCTTATCAGTGCACATGATTCTAATAACAAATATTTATTTCAGCATTAATTCAAATACAGTATAACTATTTAGTATAAATATATATATATACACAAAATTTTACAAAGATACTAAAAAGTTTCTGACCAATGAAGTCATGAGTTTAGAAAGCAGAAACTAAAGATTAAATACTGACTATTAAAATGAAAACTATCATCTCGATTACTTTAGGAAGTTCCTCAAAGAAGTAAAGCCTTCAGGAAAAATCCTCATATGTACATTACACTTCATCAAACTCGACAGCAAAAAAGTGCCACTTGCCAGAGCACTGACTAACAAAAATACATACAGAATGTCAGAAAGAATACGAGTCCAAGTGCCAAAAATAAAAAGAAAAAAAATTAAAGCAAATATGTTACATTGCACCATTTTAAAGCACTTAAAAACACAACACAAGGTTCACTAATATTGTTCTGACTACAGTGACCAACATTTATAGTCTTTTCCTAACAAGGAAAGTATCAGATTTATTCGTGGTGCTAACAGTCAATTGCAACTAGTCATGCAAATTATACAAGTAGTATCTGCAAGTGAAAAGGGCAAATGAAAGGATCAGGTTATTAGAAAGAGTTATTCTCCAGGAACTGCTCAGTATCACCCAAGCAGAGTTACTAAGTACCTTTTCAAATGATACATCTTCTTGAGGTCAAAATTGTCAAATTATTCCCTTAATATAGTAGAATATTATCTTTATTATGTGATCATAGATAAAGGTTTTTTAAAGCTGTGAAATATAATAAGGATCTCTGATCTTCATCAAATCATATACAAATGCTTTCATTTATATCTAACCAAAGAAGCATTAGCAAGAAAAGGTTCAGGCTCTGATCTCCCAACTCTGTACAACAGCTGAGTATGATTCTGGCAACATTTAATTCATTTTAAGTTATATTCATACAGTCCCATTATGAAACACAGATAACACAGTAAACTATTATGCCAGCAAGCCATACTATTTATGTATAATTTTTCTATATTTAGGTAGCTACTTATAATTTGGAAAGAAACAGGAAATTATGCCCTTGAAACACACTATTCAAAATGGCAACCAATTAACTCTATGAGAAAGAGTTTTTAACAATGCAAGTTAATATGTTTTAGTTAAATTCTCATAAACACCATAAACCTCATCCAATTTGTAGGGGAGAGAAGGCACAGGCACAAATGTTAACTGATTGCTCAGGTTTCCACTCATGAGAAAACAGCCATTTACAAACAGACTAATGAACAACTAGAGATAGCATGCCAGTGCTAAACGATAAACACTAAAAAATTCAAGTCATCAAGAAACTGGAGGCCGGGCTCGGTGGCTCAGCCTGTAATCCCAGCACTTTGGGAGGCCGAAGTGAGTGGATTGCCTGAGCCCGCGGGTTCAAGACCTGCCTGGGCAAC
>NW_007253390.1:278343-297434 GCF_000164805.1 Carlito syrichta
ACTGCACTCCAGTCTGGGTGACAGAGTGAGACTCCAACTCAAAAAAAAAAAAGAAACTGGAGACATGACTGTTCACTCGGTCGTGAATTCCTAATTTTATCCTGTTATTTCGATATTCCAATATGGTAAATATCTCACTTAAAGTGTCTGTGGAGAAACTTCTGAGTGCACATGCAGGCATGTTAGAACCAGGAGTCCATAACGGTTATATTGTTCATAACCCTGCATAAGGCCACCAACAGACATGGACTACTTTGCAACGTTTATACTGATTTTTTTTTTCTTTCTGTTTTTTGAGTCAGAGTCTCACTCTGTCACCCAGGCTGTGAGCATGTCACTGCAGCCTCAACCTGCTGGGCTCAGGTGATCCTTCCGCCTCAGCCTCCCAAGTAGCTGGAACCACAGATGTGCACCACATCTGGTTAATTTTTTTATTTATTGTAGAGATGAGGTCTTGCCAAGTTGCCTAGGCTAGTCTCAAACGCCTGGGCTCAGGCAATTCTCTTGCCTTGGCCTCCCAAAGTGCTGGATTACAGGCATGAGCCACCAAGCCCAGCTTGATTTCTTTTGATATTCTCCTGCTTAAGGAACATTACCCACCAAGTGTCCATTTTATTTCATGGATGGTCACAAAGTACTTACACAGTGATATTCACACCCACTGAATCCTGCTGGGTGTGCATTCTTCTGAGCTCGCCGCTGGGGATGAACCATGGAGTTCATAGACACGCTTTGGCACACCTTTATTCTTACTGCAGTCTGTCTTGCTGGATTTAGATTGTTGTTCTTCTTCTCTAGCATTTTGATTACAAGTTTCCCAAGGTTTCACCAAATCAGGTCTTTCTTCAGATTCAAAACATAAGAGGAGTGACTTAGCCACAGATTCCAGTTCCTTGTGGCCACTTTGAGGTACTCCATTCTCAGAGTTGTCAACAGAAGCGGGGGACACACTGAAGCCATTGTGAAAATCACTGGCCAAGTTGCAAATACTTTCAACATAATTACTGAGATTTTCATCACTGTTGCATCCTAAGTAAGAGGGAGAAGAAAAAGTTAATTGACCTTTTCAGTTTTGACCAGGTATTTATGACCTTTATATGATTCTAGATATCTTTTAAGTCAAAGTGATCATATCAAGACAATCCTAAACTATTTAAGATTAGTCAATGAAAGAGCTTATCTGCTAGATAAGCAACTGGTTTTTCAGGATCTAATTAGGCAGAGATACTTTTGAGTGCAAATTAATTGGGAATTCAATTATACAAGTTCTTATATTGGTAACTAATATTAATGATGTAGCTTAGTTAGGTTTAGTTAGTGACTAAAAAGTGAAAAGGTTAGAAATGAAAAAGAAAGATGTCTAAGATTCAATAAATTATAACATTTTGATTACAAATTCCATTGAGTATATACCTCTCAGTGAAGAAATAATAATTTGAATAGTTTTCTCTAAGCAATGTTTTAACTTCAAGAATTCTGGTGCAAGATTAACTATCTTCATGGAATATCGGTATCCAGAATTATCTTCTTGCACTCGAGTTCTGAAACCTTTCTGTGTAAATAAAGTTAATATTTAAAAAAATACAGCAATGGGCTATATGGCAGTAGGTTTAGTCAATAAAATTTCAATTGTCAGAATCTTATCTTTAAGAAAGTTTAATTTCTTTACCAGTTCTTAACTCTATAAGCAAGACCAAAATACAATATTAATAATGACTGTTTTTCAAAAGAAATCAGATTTTTAAATTAATTGTAAATCAAATTCCTATCATCCTATTGCACGAGAACGGAATAAACAGAATTCTTGTTAGACAAATTAAAACTGAATAAGTTTATGATCCATAAAAGATAAACCTATTTAATTTTTTTTTTTTTTTTTTTTGAGTTGGAGTCTCACTCTGTTGCCCAGAGTGGAGTGCAGTGGCCGCTCCCGGCAACCGCAGCCTCGACCTGCTGGGTTCCAGTGATCTTTCTGCCTCAGCCTTCCAAGTAGCCGGAATTACAGGCATGCGCTACCACACCCAGCTGATTTTTTGATTTATTGTAGAGATGAGGTCTTGCTGCCCAGGCGGGGTCTCGAACCCGCGGGCTCAGGCAATCCACTCACTTCAGCCTCCCAAAGGCGCCGGATTACAGGCTAAGCCACCGAGCCCGGCCTATTTAATTTTTAAGAGTTCAACTTTATAACCTCTCCATTTATTTTATTTAAATAACAATGTTCAAGCCACAGGAATTACTTTCCTTTTTAACATACTGATTATATTCTTAATCTGTATTCTTTTATTTAACTGTGACATGGGGATAAAATAATTTGTCTAATTTGCCTGTATTTAAAAATCTTTGAGCACAATCACTATTAGACACTTTTTTTAGCCCATAATGACTACCCAAGCAAAAGCTGACAGTTACTAAACCAGCAGCAGTAAGAAACATATATATTAATGTTAATCAATTTCTATGCAATTCCTTATTCATTACTAAAACTGGTAGGTTATGTCACACAGGAGGAAGTAGCTAGAGAGCTATCGTACATGTTTCAAATAAACCAGAAAGGAGTTGTCTCTAGCAAGGATAAAAACAGAAATAACATTATCTACCCTTGAACAAAGTAAAAGGATAATATACTCAAAAACAAAATTAAACAAAAACAATTTAAAATTTATCTTACTATTTTCCATTCAGCAAAGATATTTTCAAGAGATCTAATCAATCCCATGGCATTTGCTTTAATCTGTTTGGTAACCTATAGAGAACATTAAAATATTTTATTATACAAATAATTACTTAGACATATAAAAATTCTAGGAGTATGGGACCAGATTTTTTTTTTTTAAGTTCTAGTCTAGAAGTTAGAAGACTAGAGCTCGATTTCTAGGATTGCATTTCAATGGCTCGAGAGCATCTAAACCATAAGTAGAATTTCTTTCAAAATAAATCACACACTGATTTCTGCATTAAATATGAACACCTGATGTTTGTTATAAGAATAGATTTTGTCTTATATTCAAATATTTATAGTATGAAATCTCCAAAACTTCCCTTGGAAGCGGGTGAGGTAACTAACGTATTAAGCAGATATTACACTCTAAGAACTTTGTTTCCTTATTTGATTCTCAGTTGCAGTCTTATGCTGTCTATGATACTATCCCCATTTTACAATAAGGAAACAGATCCTGGGTCCTGACACCTAAGACTCAGAACCAGAGTGGCAGCCTGAATCTAAATTCTAAGCCTTTGCTTGTCTATTGTTCAGTGCTGCCCCTTAAGGCACCTTCTCAGCAGTTTCTGCCAGGGGATTCTGTTTAAGAATGTAACTGGCTTTACCACAGAGTACTTCGTTAGGTCTAACTCAAATTTGCTATATGTGGTTAAAAAAAAAAAAAAAAATCCAGCTTTAAAAATTGTAAATCCAATGCCTTATGTTTGAGCTTATTTTTTTATTTCTTTGGAAATTTTATTTTTCTTCTGTATATTCTTAGAAGAGTTTTAACTTATAATATTTATGATACACTTACGATAAATTAAAACCCTAACATGAACAAAGCACAGGTTTGCATACTGTAGAAAGAAAATGAGAGGAAGGAGGGTAGAGGTCTTCATAAACACACAGGTAGAATAACTTGCACACACATGGGCCTAACCCCTTGGCTGCTTATTTCCTCAAAATAATACCAAAGCTAAAATCTGCTCTTCCCTTAACAGCTGACTTAGCACATTCACATACATTCTTTTTATCTCTACTTTTCATCAGCTCATTCTATACCCTTTAACACTTACTGCCAGCAGAAATTTTTTGCAGTAGTGATAGACTGCAAAAGTAATATGACTTTGCACCTAGTGACAAAGTGCTTTAGTGGTAAGTGGTGTTGCAGCTGGGCAGAGCCACACTTGAGAACTCAGGGCAGCCTAAATGAGTTCTGACAGTCCAGTATGGCTCTTTCTTTCCTCTTTTTTTTTTTGAGTCGGAGTCTTACTTTGTTGCCCAGGCTGGAGTGCAGTGGCCACCACAGCCTCAAACTGCTGGGTTCAGGTGATCTTTCCGCCTCAGCCTTCTAAGTAGCTGGAACTACAGACATGCGCTAGACTTATTTTTCTTGATTTATTATAGAGACGAGGTCTCACCAAGTTGCCCAGGCTGGTTTTGAACCCCTGAGCTCAGGCAATTCTCTCGCTTCAGCCTCCCAAAGTGCTGGGATTACAGGCTTGAGCCATCGCGCCAGGCAGTATGGCCCTTTCTTAAAAGTCACATCATGCTGAAATCAGCATCCTGTGTACTAGAACATGGTTAGACCCCCAAAATCTTGATTCAGTGATAATATGAGCTCCTTTTGAATGTATCTATTTTTTTTTTCTCTTTGAGTTGGAGTCTCACTCTGGCACCCAGGCTGGAGTGCAGTGGCATGCTCACGGCCACCACCACCTGGACCTGTTGGACTCAGGTGATCCTTCCACCTCAGCCTTCCAAGTAGCTGGAACTACAGACACGTGCCACCATGCCTGGCTAATTTTTTGATTTATTGTAGAGATGAGGTCTCGCCAGTTGCCCAGGCTGGTCTTGAACCCATGGGCTCAGGTAATCCTCTCACCTCAGCCTCCCAAAGTGCTGGGATTATAGGCATGAGTCACCGTGTCTGACCATTTTTTTAATCTTTTAAAACAAAACATACAAAGTGAGAGAAACAGACATACACAGAGAAAAAGAGAACATATGTAGGCAAGCTGAGTGACTTAAGATTTGCCAGGCACCACGTTCTCAGTTTTCTCATATACATTGTTTCTTAATCTCATATAAAATCCTCAGAATAATTTCATGAAATAAGTATGATCATTCTCATTTAAAAAATGGAACAAGTAAGGCTCAGGTAAGTTGCTTAAGGCTACACAGAAGTAGGAGAGCTGTTTCAGTTCAGTGTCTTTTCCCAATTGTGAGACAGAGTTTGTCTTGCCAGGGATAAATCTATAATAGCCCTACAGAGCCGGGCTCAGTGGCTCAGCCTGTAATCCCGCGCCTTGGGAGGCTGAGGTGAGTGGATTGCCTGAGCCCGCGGGTTCGAGACCCGCCTGGGCAACTTGGCGAGACCTCATCTCTACAATAAATCAACTAATTAGCCGTCATGGTAGCGTGTGCCTGTAGTTCCAGTGACTTGGAAGGCTGAGGCGGAAGGACTGCTGGAGCCCAGCAGGTCGAGGTTGCGGTGGCTGGGAGCAGCCACTGCACTTCAGTCTGGGAGACAGAGTGAGACTCCAACTCAAAAAAGAAAAAAAAAAGAATAGCCCTACAGTCTGATGAAACAGATGTAGAACCTCTGTGACTTACATAGAGAGTTCACCTCAGCTATGATGAACTAGAAGTACATTAATGACAAGATTTCTCTAAAAAGAAAAAAAAAATTTGCTTACCTCACACCTTCCTGGAAACAGCCACCCAGAGGGGTGGACACTAACAGTCCCCACATGATCAACAGATTTGTAAACGAGTAGACATCCTCATAGGTAAGATCTCAGGAAACTAAGGATCCCCAAGTAGCTCAGCCCCAGTCCAGTTTACTCCAGCAGGAGAAATGGAAAGGACAAGAATGGTTTTCATGGCTGGGTGTAGTGGCTCAAGCCTATAAACCCAGCACTTGGGGAGGCAAAAGTAAGAGGATTGCCTGAGTCCAGGGGATTGAGACCAACCTGGGCAACTTAGCAAGGCCTCGTCTCTACAACAAATAAAAAAATTAGCCAGGTGTGGTACCATGCACCTGTAGTTCCAACTACTTGGAAGGCTAAAGCAGAAGAATGCCTGAGCCCAGCAGGTCACTGCTGCGGAGGCCGTGAGCATGCCACTGCCCTCCAGCCTGGGTGACAGAGTGAGACTCCAACTCAAAAAAAAAAAAGAAATGGTTTTAATGACAAGTTGTTACAACAAGATTCTAGAAAAGACAAGTCTCTGCAATTTAGTCTCATAAGAGCTGAACTTTTACCTTCCCAATTCCCATTTCACTAATAGTAACTCTCAATAAAGAAAATGCATTAACAATGATTTTTAAAACTTATTTATATAGCACGATGGGTTCTGGAGTCAGGCAGAATACAAAATCCTACTCAGAGCTTTCCAGTTGAGTGACTGGAAAAGGTAGTACAATTCAATGAAACTCAAAAAAGTAATAGTAAATTCCACCTTGAAAAATTGTGAAGTTCACTACTCTTATATGAAAGCACCTAGTCCAGTAACTGTCAGAGGAAATTAATCAATAAAGAAATAGTTTAACTTGTGATGTAAGTATTATTACATGTGACAGGTGAAGAAACAGGATCAGGGCATTAAGTGACTTGCTAAATGCTAAGTGGAAAGTGATAGAGTTAGGTTTCAAACACAAGCCTTTTACTATCAAAACCCAGACCTTTCCTAATGTGCTATTTCTAAGACAGCACTGCTTCATGCTTTTGTTAGTTAGCTGGAGGAGATGAGGAAGCATATTTTAGGAAGTCACTGAAACATTCATTGGTTTTATATCTTTTTTTTTTGAGTTGGAGTCTCACTCCATCACCCAGACTAGAGTGCAGTGGCGTGCTCCCGGCCACCGCAGCCTCGACCTGCTGGGCTCTGGCGATCCTTCCGCCTCAGCCTTCCAAGTAGCTGGAACTACAGGCACACGCTACCATGCCCGGCTAATTTTTGATTTATTGTAGAGATGAGGTCTCACCAAGTTGCCCAGGTGGGTCTTGAACCCACAGGCTCAGGCAATCCACTCACCTCAGCCACCCAAAGCGCTGGGATTACAGGCTGAGCTAACGAGCCCGGCCAGTTCTGTATCTTGATACAAAATATCTGATGTGATTGCCTCTGGAAAAATATTTAGCTTAAGATACTGGATCAATGAGTGTTAGTTTCCATTCTTAGAAGAGGAGAGACATAAACAAAGCCAAGGAAGAAAAAAAAACAATCAGAAAGTGAACACTAGGTGTCACTACCACACTCCACTCTTGGCTTAGTTTATCGGGGCTGGATTCACATTGAAAATAGCTTTGGCAGATTCTAGCAAAATATTAAGAAAAATAGAGTTCAAACAACTCAAGAATAACTTGGGAAACATCACCATGACACCACGGTGTCATTAGACTCTTCAATGAAAAATAATTCAAAGTAAATTAAAATATATAAATGTATAAAAATTTAATTCATTGACAACATATTTTTTTAAATCAAGTTTTATATTATCTGGCATATACAGAACATTCTTTTATTTGTCTTACCTCATTTTGTGTACTCTGCTTTAAGAGTTCATGCTGAAGTTCTTTTGCTTTTTCTAGTCCAGAATCTAATAGCACATTCATTCCTAAGCATACTCCATCACAAATAGCATCCATAAGTTCTTCCTAGATAAAAGTATTTTAAGCATTAACTGAAAAATTCAGGTTATATATATTTTCTAAAATCATCAAGTATTTAAGTTATATTTTTTGCTTATTTGGGGGCTGTAATACAGTTCAAGTTTACTAAATCCGGCTTAAGCTGAAATAAGAACTAACAATCTATAGTCTAAAAGGAAATGCAATTTAAAAATTTGTAATTTAGTATTCCACATATGGCCAGACGTGGTGGCTCATGCCTGTAATCCAGCACTTTGGGAGGTGGAGGTGAGGGGATTACCTGAGCTCAGGAGTTGAAGACCAGCCTGAGTAATATGGTGAGACCTCATCTCTACCACAAAAAAAAAAAAAAAAAAAACTAGCTAGGAGTGGTGGCACATGCCTGTGGTTCCAGCTTCTTGGAAGGCTGAGGCAGAAGGATTGCTGAGCCCAGCAGTTGAGGCTACAGTGACTGTGAATGTGCCATTGCACTCTAGCCTAGACGACAGAATGAGACTCCTACACAAAATAAAAATAAATATTCCACATATGACATGTTGCAAAGAATGTTTATCATCTGAGGCAGTGCTCTATGTTGCTAGGACACAGTAACATTCTAATATAATACTATGTTTTTTGGGTTTTTTTCTTTGAGTTGGAGTCTCACTCTGTCACCCAGACTGGAGTGCAGTGGCCGCTACTGGCCACCACAGCCTCAACCTGCTGGGCTCCAGCGATCCTTCTGCCTCAGCCTTCCAAGTAGCCGGAACTACAGGTGCATGCTACCATACCCGGCTAATTTGTTGATTTATTGTAGAGATGAGGTCTCGCCAAGTTGCCCAGGCGGGTCCCGAACCCTCAGGCTCAGGCAATCCACTCACCTCAGCCTCCTAAAGCACGGGATTACAGGCTGAGCCACCAAGCCTGGCTTATAATGCTATGTTTTTAACAGCACAAGTAATTAAAGCAACCAAATACATATTTTTCAGAATTACACAGTTTTTCATATGTTGATTGGCTGAGAAAGTCCTCTAAAGTAGATGGCTATCATCAGACCAAGAATCCAAAAGGTAAAATACGGCTTACAAAATTATCTAGCACATATAACCAATTTACAATGAAACGGTTTTATTTTATTTTACTTATTTACTTTTTTTGCGTCGGAGGCTCACTCTGTCACCCAGGCTGGAGAGCAGTGGCATGCTCATGGCCACTGCAGCCTTGACTTGCTAAGCTCAGATGATCCTTCTGCCTCAGCCTTCCAAGTAGCTGGAACCACAGGCATGCGCCATCATGCCTGGCTGATTTTTTTATTGTAGAGATGAGTTCTCATCATGATGCTCAGGCTGGTCTTGAACCCCTGAGTTCAGGCAATCCTCTCGTCTCCACCTCCCAAAGAGCTGGGATGACAGGAGTGAGCTACCATGCCCAGCCTGAAACTGTTTTGAATCTTACTGGCAAATTACTAAAAGCATGAGCTATTTTGAACTTCCAGCCTGGACAACTTGGCGAGACCTCATCTCTACAATAAATCAAAAAATTAGCCAGGCGTGGTAGCCTGCACTTGTAGTTCCAGCTACTTGGAAGGCTGAGGTGGAAGGATTGCCTGAGCACAGCAGGTCGAGGCTGTGGTAGCCGTGAGTTTGTCACTGCACTCCAGCCTGGGCGACAGAGTGAGAACCCAACTCAAAAACAAAAAACAAAAAGAAAAATAACAACTTGTCATGCTTAGTGATACGATACTATCATCAGAAGTCTAATGCTTCCTAAGATAAAGTCTTTCAAAACTAACATTGCTAAATTACCTGGATGCTGGCAGCTTCATCGTCACTGTTTTCCAGAAAATGTAGCTTGCTCCCTTTCAAAACTGCTAGCTGTCCCACACACTTTACAGCTTGTTGTACACTCTGGATCACTTTCTTGTGAGCCTCTTTTACCATAGATGAAATATCTGAACAGCATCCCTATAAGATAAAAATGGACCAGTATATCAAAATACGTGAGATTATAAGAGGTGGTAAATAAAAGACAAGGAAAACAATCTGAAAAAAATAAATTATGCATTCATTGATATGGTGACCTTAATTTATAAATGTCTCAGTCAGAACCAGGAACCATGCAGCCTCATAGCTACTAAAGATGATAAAATGAGTAAGATATAGTCTCTATCCTCAAAGACCTAACATACTAATAGGAGACATAAGGCAAGGATGAAATTAATGAGATGTAAGACAGAACTGATAAGTGAATACCAAAAGAAAGGAACAAAATGGTGGCTCTTTTGCCTTTTTTTTTTTTTTTTTTTTTTTGAGTTGGAGTCTCACTCTGTCGCCCAGGCTGAAGTGCAGTGGCACACTCATGGCCACCACAGCCTCAATCTTCTAGGCTCAGGCGATCCTTCCGCCTCAGCCTTCCAGTAGCTGGAACTATAGGCACACGCTACCACACACAGCTAATTTTTCATTTATTGTAGAGACGAGGTCTCACCAAGCTGCCTGGGCTAGTCTCAAACCCCTGGGTTCAGGCAATCCTCTCACCTCGGCCTCCCAAAGTGCTGGGATTACAGGCGTGAACTACCGTGCCTAGCTAGAGTTTTAATCTGTGTTTTTTCCCCCACTATTCTTGTATTGCTTCTAAAATTTGAGCACCAACAAAGCATGCCTCACTCACTGGCTTCTACCACTGACCATCCTCCAACCAGCTGCCTTCCATAGGCTCAAGCCTAAGTCAGACCCTCAGTTGCTGGCTTTCCAGCTTTGCTCCTTTGTTGTCATTGTTCTATGCTGACAGAGCCTCTTCTTCCTATATTACTTCACTCACATCTGTTTGCAGTCCACCCCCGTCTTAGTCATTTAATTTCTCCATCCCCTATATCCAAAGTGAACCTTCATTCAATGTGATTTTACAGTGAATTCAATAACAAGATATCCAACCGCGCATCTACTATACGGTGAAGCCTTGTAAAATGACACAGTCCCTCTTCCTCCTCAGAGCTTATTGTCCACCGAGATGTACAGGCTTGTAGATAATATAGTATATTAAAAGGCATGCTAGGTGAAGCCCAGGGTTACTAAAGAAGCAAGTAAGACAGGTGCTTAACTAAGTCTCGGGGAGACCCAGGAAAACCTCCTAAGAGAGAACAATGGACATTAAAAATAAACACAGATTTTAATTTCAGTCAGTTAAAGATAACCAAATCCTAGCTAGTAAATAACCCATTTAGGAAGTATTTGACACAACAAAAATTATACTATGATAATAGAATATGGAAAGTCTCTTGGTGGGCACCATAATATAATATTTGTCTAAATATTCTAGAACATTCTGTTACAAAGTCTAATTATCCATTTTTAAAAGTAAAACCTGGCCCTCTTGGTATTTTCTTATCCGTTCCTCTCCTATAGTCAAGGAATTATAATGGAGCATTTCGCTGATAGGGTAGACCACTAGGTATTCAATACC
Source organism: Carlito syrichta (assembly GCF_000164805.1). Taxonomy (NCBI): domain Eukaryota; kingdom Metazoa; phylum Chordata; class Mammalia; order Primates; family Tarsiidae; genus Carlito; species Carlito syrichta. The sequence continues at coordinate 289,141 of NW_007253390.1, forward strand.
AATACCCTACCACTTCTTCCACAGTCATAGAGCCCTTCATTTTCAGCTTAGCACACAGGTGTCCAGAATTCTAAAAATACATTTCTCCATGATATTTGCAGATAGATGTGGTCAAATAATGAAGTTCTGGCCAAAGACATAAGTAGAAGTGTCATGTGGTGATTTCCAGAAACTATCCTATAAGAAGGCACACTTGGCCCTCTGGGCATGGCAGAGGGGAGCCTGGAAGGGGCTGGATCCTGAGGACTCTGTGGAGCACTGCCACAATGTCTACTGCAGATTTTATGTAAAAAAGGTTAAAATAAGTTTTTTTCCTACTTCTTCCTCACAGCCAAACCTAATTTTACCTGAGACAAGGTAAGCAGGAAGACAAAATTACTTTCCTTCTCTGTCAGCAAGCTTGTGACTAATTCAGTACAAGCTGAAACTCAATCCATAACCAGAGCAAGACTCTGCCTCTCTTCCCAATAGCCCTCATCAAGGGCCAGCATGGTACAATGGTAGAGCATGAACTCTGGGTCTAAGACTGCCTGGGTTCAAATCCACCTACTCTGTTACTTTCTAGTCATGTGACACGGGATGGGGTACTTATCCTCCCTGTGCCTCTATTTCCTCTTCTACAAAATAGTGGTAACAACAGTACCCACTTCGGGGTTTGCTGTGAGGATCAAATGAGTTAATATTTGCAAATCACTTAGAACTGCTGGTACATAAAGAGCCATGTATGTCTTGGATCAATAAATCAATTATAGACATCCACAGTTTCAGGATTTCAAAACAGAAAGCACTTTTGAAAATCCTACAGATCTAATTTTGGGGGAGATGCAGACAGTAGAAAGTCAATAAATACTTACTGAACAAATGAATTCTTCAAATGATAATAAATAAATCAGTTTACCTGCAAAAATAACTGTAAGTAGCCTCCCAGTTTTTTAACTTCTTGTTTCAATTCATCCTCAAGTCTTGCTGTGCTGGTATAAGGTAGTAAACCATTCAGCCAGTGTTTGATTAGCACCACAAGCTGCTCAAAAGCACATGCTATTTGGATAGTAAGTGACTGGATTGCACGATCAGAAGAAAACACTTTGAAAGAAGAAGGAAAATTATTGGAAGAAATACTACCCAAATGAAAGAACTACTATATGATCATCATTATAACATTTTAACACAGTCAAAAGATGCATGCCAAGTGTGCCAAACAATCATTCAAAACAAAATGTAATGTGCAGAAAATAATCATTCAAGTGAGTTAACAAAAGCAGTGGAATTGCTTACAGTTATCTTGACTCTCTTCATCTTGTTCCTCATGAGCTTTGGAAATGGCAACTAGCCCTTTATAAATTTTTGAAAAATTATTCATCAGGCTATCTGCTATAGTGTTTTCTTCATCATAACTCTGTATAAGAAAAGCTAATGATGAACCAATCAATTCTTTGCAAATTCCAGGAAGAAATGATTCTCCTGAATTTGAGTAAATGGTGCTTGGTTTCTCCATTACACCTATATCAACAGAAAACAGCCGTCTTAAGTCTCATTTATAGGAACAATACTTTCAAATGCACTAACAATTCTATAGAACATAGAATTCTACAATTCTATATTATCAAATCATTGGTCAATTCAAAGTACACCATCCTTATTTCAATTCATCCTTATTCTGTAAGTGCCAAAATGAAAATACAACTCTATGCAGGGATCAATTAACCTCTCCACAGCATCAATCCATAGATTTAGCACCTCCTCAACTGCAACACAGAGAACAGAGAATCCACATGACCCGGGTAGCCATTGGTTTAATCTTCTTTATTTACTTTTTTGGTAGAGATTCATATTCTCTCTCTCTCTCTCTCTCTCTCTCTCTCTCTCTCTCTCTCTCTCTCTCTCTCTCGACAAGGTCTTGCTATATTGCTTAGGCTGGAGTGCAGTAGCTATTCATAGACACAATCATAGCACATTGTGGTCTCTAACTCCTGAGCTCAAACAAGCGTCTCTCCTCAACCTCTGCATGACTACAAGCACATGCCACCACACCCCGCAGGATTTTCTCTAACGCCTAAAGAACCTTAAATAGATGAAAACAATGACAATTACATAAAATTAGGAACTTAATTCAGAAACTAGAAAGGTAAGCAGCAATAAACTGCATTAAAAGGAATGTCTTAGCACCTCTACTTTAAAATAGTTCCTTCTTAAGGTATGCTATAATCAAGATAGGCTAAAGTCAATTGATTACCTACAGCTAATACAGCATATCTCTGGAAGATAGACTTTCAGAAAGCATAATTTTCTAAGCACTGTCCAAACCAGAAGAGTAAAGGAAAAGCTTGAAAGACCTCATTCAGAGGCTCTGGAAATAACTTTATTCTAGAGTGCTAATACATGAGTATAATGATTCTCATTCAACATTAAAAAATTGTTTTCTGGCCCAGTCCATCAGTGATTAGAAGCAAAAGCAACAAATGGAAAGGAAGTAGAATAAAGGCAAAGGGTGGGGAACATTAAAAGTATAGAACAAAGATAAGAGTTTGATTTGGGAAAAGAAAAAAGGAAAGCTACAAAACTCAAAGTTACATAGTAATAATGAATCAGTATCATGATGATGATGATAACCATATTATAGTCATCAGGAATACTAGGCCGGGCGCAGTGGCTCAGCCTGTAATCCTCGCACTTTGGGAGGCCAAAGCGAGAGGATTGCCTGAGCCTGGGGGTTCAAGACCAGCCTGGGCAACTTGGTGAGACCTCGTCTCTACAATAACTTAAAAAATAAGCCAGGTGTGGTAGTTTGTGCCTGTAGTTACAGCTACTTGGAAGGCTGAGATGGAAGGATCACCTAAACCCAGCAGGTCGAGGCTGCGGTGGCTGTGAGCATGCTACTGCACTCCAGTCTGGGTGACTCCAACTCAAAAAAAAAAAAGAACACCTAACCATATTCTCTGTTAAAAAAGATAAGTATATTAATGCATTCAAAAAATCCAACACGAACATGAAAAGTATAGTTTTAAAAGATGGCCCCTAACTTAAGTATAGTTTTAAAAGATGGCCCCTAACTTGAGAATTTAAGACACTTGCTTAACTTCCCACAGCTAGAAAGTACTTAAGGCACGGGTGGTGTAGCCCATTCCTCCTAGGCCTGGTCCTCCTTCCACCACTCAGAGCTGCACAGACAGCTTCCTACTAAGTGCACATACGAGTTTCCATTTCTTTCTCAGAAAACTGCAAATAAGTAAAGATCTCACATATCTCTGACTTTCCTTAAAATTACCTTTGTAGGCCTGGTGTGGTGGCTCAAGCCTGTAATCCCAGCACTTTGGGAGGCTGAAGTGAAGGGACTGCCTGAGCCCACGTATTCGAGAACAGCCTGGGCAACTTAGTGAGAACTCATCTCTATAATAAATAAATAAAAATTAGCCAGGCGTGGTGGCACGCGCCTGTAGTGCTTGGCTACTTGGAAGGCTGAGGCGGAAGGATTGCCAGAGCCCAGCAGGTCGACGCTGGGATGACCTTGAGCCACAGAACTCTCCACCCTGGGCAAGAGAGTGAGACCCCAACTCAAAAAAAAAATTACCTTTGTAAAATATCTTGCTCCCAAAAAATATTGAATAAATAAGTTGTTACCATGGCTATATATCTTTTTATTTTGCCAGTAAATAAAAACTCTGCAGCATATTTTAATCTAATTTAGAGTAAATAAGTAATAGGATCACAATTATCTTCTGAAAAACAAACAAAAAAAACCCTAATTTCTTTAAACTCAAGATGAGATATAATTACTTTTATGGCTATTCATATTCTATGAGGACTTTATCAAATAGATTATTATGTTACATAATTACTTTAAAATATTTTGTTTACTAAGGCATAAGATATGAACTATGAAGTACATACATCTTAAGTGTACAGCTTATTCTTTATTTTTTATTTATTTTTATTTTTATTTTTTGAGTTGGAGTCTCACTCTGTTGCCCAGATTGGAGTGCAGTGGCTGCTCCTGGCCACCGCAGCCTCGACCTGCTGGGCTCCGGCGATCCTTCCGCCTTAGCCTTCCAAGTAGCCAGAACTACAGGCACGTGCTACCACACCTGGCTAATTTTTTGATTTATTGTAGAGCTGAGGTCTCGCCATATTGCCCAAGCGGGTCTCAAACCCACAGGCTTGGGCAATCCACTTACCTCGGCCTCCCAAAGCGTGTGATTACAGGCTGAGCCACTGAGCCCAGTCCAGTTTATTTTTTAAATATGCATCGAAGTAACCCCCACTTACCTGAACGTATTATACACAACATTTCCCCCATCCTATCCCAGCAGTTAAAACCTTCCCAGTTAAAAACTCCCAACAAAGGTAACCACCATATTGCCATACTCTGGCTTCTGTCATCATTGTTTTGTCTGCTCTTGAACTTCATATAAATGGAATCATACGGTATGTACTCTTGTATCTGGCTTTTTTCACTCAACATTATATTTTTGGGATTCATCCAGGCTGCTGTGTGAATCAGTCATTCCTTCTTTTTTATTGCTGTGTAGTAGTCTATTGTTAGTAGGTAGTGATTTTAAAATTTTAATTTTAAATTTATAGTGTATACAAATTTATAGTGTATCCTCTCAGTCCATAGGCAAATTAACATTATAATAAACATTGGTACAAAATAATTATTTAGAGAAATAATTCCTATAACTTTTCCTAAAATTAAAGTCATTTTAAAATTACTTATACAAAATTAAGAAGAAATCGAAGCATCCAAAGTGAAAAGGAAGCATCCTTCCTGCCCTGTCCCATGCCCCATGCTTCCATGTACAATTAGCACTTTTGGGTGATGTTGTAGTTCTCAACAGAGATCTTATTTATTTACAAGCATCTACGCATACATCTTTTTTCTTCCCCTCCCACAAATGATAGTAAATAACACAAAATCAGTTGTGCTTTGCCTTTTTTCACTTATAAAGTAATATTTTCAGACATTTTGGAATATACACATGTCTTCCACACTTGAATTAGCCATTCTATTAAAGATTTTTAAATAAATCACAGAGCCCAGAATTTTAGAAGTAGAAGGGGCCATCAATCCACCCTCCTTATTTTAGAGGAAACAGAAGCTTCTAGGAAATGAAATGATTTGAATAAGATAACCACAGAGCCAGGACTTGATGCTTTTCTCACTGTTACAGAAAAAAAATTTGTTTTGAGTTGGAGCTCACTCTGTCACCGAAGCTGGAGTGCAGTGGCACACTCACGGCCACCACAGCCTCGACCTGCTGGGCTCAGGTGATCCTTCTGCCTCAGCCTTCCAAGTAGCTGGAATCACAGGCATGTACCACCATGCCTGGCTGATTTTTTGATTTATTGTAGAGACAAGGTCATGTCATGTTGTTCAGGCTGGTCTTGAACTCTTGAGCTCAGGTAACCCTCTTGCCTCGGCCACCTAAAGTGCTGGGATTACAGGCGTGAGCCACTACATCCAGCTTCACTATACAGAAAATTTATTGAAAAAATACCTGATGAATGTGAAGAATGCAAATTCTGAATTGGGTGGACTTGTATGTCATGTAAACAATCAGAAATCCTTCTATTCTTCATCAAACTCCTGCTCCTGAAAAATGACAAGCCATAAGATCAGTAGTTACATACCGCATGAAATAATAACATGAACAATATTTATTTTTAAATTATCTGAAGAAAATGACCATTCATGTGTGTGTTTTCCATGAAACACCTTTCAACAAGAGATAAATTCATTTGGTTAGGGAGCAAGAATTTTGCTATTTATAGGCATTGTTTTAACATATAATTAATTAAACAGAATATTTATTGAACACTATTTGCAGGCCCTGGATATTGTGTTGAACACGCCCAACATGGCTTCTCGGCTCTCTGACCTTAAAGTCCAGAGCAAAAATGAGAAATTAGGCAAACAGTCACAATACAGTGATGAGGTCACAGAGTGTTATGATAGACTCTGTAAAAGAACTTGACTCAGCACAAAGGGCCGGGAAAGCCTCTTGGAGCCGTGACCCCAAAGGACAAGTGGGAGTTAGCCAAAATGGGATAGGATTGGAAACAGAGAATAGTGTCTCAGACACAAGCAACAGATGTAGAAGACTTGTTGATAATGAAAGCATGCTCATTTAAGAACCAAATGAGGTTCAGGATGGCAGCCTATGATGGGGGGTAAGGGATGAGGCTAGGAGGTGTGCAAGGGACTTTCAAGTGGACTTTGTGCACCAACTATGGAAGCTTGGATTTTATCTTGAGCGAATTATCCGGAGAAGGATTTTAAACAGGGACGTGATCTATGTAAAACATATCTAAGTAAATACCTGATTTGAACAAGGTAACCACAGAGCTAGGACTTGATGCTTTTCTCACCATACAAAAAAGAAAAATTTTTTTTAAGGTGGAGTCTCACTGTGTCACCCAGGCTGGAGTGCAGTGGCACACTCACGGCCATCGCAGCCTCGACCTGCTGGGCTCAGCCTTCCAAGTAGCTGGAACCACAGGCATATGCCACCGTGCCCGGCTGATTTTTTGTTTTATTGCAGAGATGAGGCCTTACCATGTTTTGTTTTTTTTGTTGTTTTTTTTTGTTTGTTTGTTTGTTTTGCTACACTGCGTGCAAAGCATAATACCTGTGAAGTGTAGCAGATGCACAAAGAGAAGAAATGATTCTATCACTAATTGGTCTTCCTGCTGCCTCTTTTCTCTCAGTCTATAAAAATGCTCAAATTTCTGCCTTGAGTGTGATTGGCTGGCTGTCAAGGCTGCTATTCTTTCTAACCGCTTCTCGAAAAAGGAGCCTACCCTTTCTGCTACTGGAAAAAGCAACTTGCTTGCATATTGCCATTTGTCTATAAATTTTCTAACTTCCAACTCTAGCTCCTTATGTCAATGAAACTACTTGACCTAGATCTAAATTTAGTGGATCCCTTGAAGTCTTTTTCCTAACAGAAATCTCTACTACTGTTGGCTACTCTAAAAAATACTGTTTGTTGAAAAGATTGTTAAACAAAAGCATTCTATCAGTAGTAACCTAAATGTTTCAAATATTTAATTTCTTCTATGAATTCCTACAATACACAGAAATAGGACAGATAAGGAGAGAAAATATCAGTTCTCACATACTGCAGTTTTTTAACTTAGGGATTAAAAAGAGGGTGTATTATTACAGTGAGTCTAAACTAGGAAAACTTATTCTTGCAACACTATTATGGTTAAACAATGTTTAAACCCAAATAAAGAAAATGCTTGTCACATTCCTTTCAAAGAGTTTTTACTTAACCTCAGGGGAAAATTTACTTTTAACTGTCAACAGTACATATCAAAATTTATAGGCAGCCAAACCAGTCTATTTTATTGCAGAGCAAATGTGGCATATCATTGCCCTGTAGAAGTTCTATAATTAAGAATCTGTCAGTGTTTCCATTACCTGCAGGCATTCTCAGAGTTTGCAATTTTGTCATAAACATTATTACAAGGCTGAAACTTCATACACAAGGTCTCAGACTAAGAGCAATTCATTTGTTTTTTCAATGTTACTTTTGCCGGGCTTGGTGACTCAGCCTGTAATCCCCCACCTTTGGGAGGCTGAGGTGAGTGGATTGCCTGAGCTCACGGGTTCGAGACCTGCCTGGGCAGCGAGACCTCATCTCTACAATAAATCAAAAAATCAGCCGGGCGTGGTAGCGCATGCCTGTAATTCCGGCTACTTGGAAGGCTGAGGCGGAAGGATCGCCAGAGCCCAGCAGGTCGAGGCTGCGGTGGCCGGGAACGGCCACTGCACTCCAGTCTGGGTGACAGAGTGAGACTCCAACTCAAAAAAAAAAAAAGTTACTTTTAATTTACAGAAGTTCCTTAAAAATATCCTGCCAGAAAAAAACATCAATTTCAAAATCTTAAAAAATATTAAGAGATGTTTGAATTTTTGATAACATTTTAAACTTCTGTTGATTCTCTAATTACTAACCTAAAAGTCTGCAGAAATAAGATGTAAATTACCAACATTCAATAGACTAAAATGTAAAGCTCTTTAGTTACTAATGCTCATATTGTGATCCATGATTATAAGTACACAAAGTTTACATCTGTTTATAATAAAAATAATAAACTAGTAATCCCAATCCAAAGATATTCATAGGCCATTCTCTGATAAATTTGTTGATCTGGTATAAATTTTGGGGAGGTTTATGTTACTGTAGGTTGGTTTAAGTGTCCCAAGATCTATTCACCCAATTTTACCCAAGGACCATCTTTAGCTCACTTTAGTGCCAGAGCCCAACTCTATCTTTTTTTTTTTTTTT
>NW_007253390.1:297476-354749 GCF_000164805.1 Carlito syrichta
GCTGGGCTCCGGAGATCCTTCCACCTCAGCCTTCCAAGTAGCCGGAATTACAGGCATGCGCTACCACGCCCGGCTGACTTTTTGATTTATTGTAGAGATGAGGTCTCGCTGCCCAGGTGGGTCTCGAACCCGCAGGCTCAGGCCATCCACTTACCTCAGCCTCCCAAAGGCGCAGGATTACAGGCTGAGCCACCGAGCCCGGCTAGCCCAACTCTATCTTAAGTCCTCAAGATAAATCACTGTCTGTTAGTACTGGACCAGAAACCATACCTTCTCTGTATTCTAAGATTTAATCTTATTCAGTGTATATTAAGCACCCAATAACAGAGTTGCCATTTATTGAATACCCACCTACTGTAACAGGAGCTTTATATACAATCTCCCTAATACTCATAACAACTCTGCAATATAATCATCATTAGTCTCATGTTGTCAGTCATAGTGGTGGTCATAGGTATAAGTAGCAGGAGCAGCAGCTGCTCTCTCTTATATATGACCTCACTTAATCTTAACAATCAAATCCCTATAGAGTAGGTATATATTACTGTCTCCATTTTATAGATGAAAAAACTGAAGCCTCGAGATGTAATGTCACTTGCGCCATGACTACACTGAGCATGGATTAGAACCTAAGATTCTGATATCAGAGCCTGTGACATTTTTACTATGCTACACTGTAGAGGTTACAGGTATGTTCCCTACACTCAAGGAGCTCATTTCTATTTATAAGATATGCTTTGTATTTTTTTTTTTTTTTTTGAGTTGGAGCTGTAATCCCAGCACTTTGGGAGGCCGAGGCGAGTGGATTGCCTGAGTCCACAGGTTCGAGACCCGCCCGGGCAACTTGATGAGACCTCGTCTCTACAATAAATCAAAAATTAGCCTGGCATGGTAGCATGCACCTGTAGTTCCTGCTACTTGTAAGGCTGAGGCAGAAGGATTGCATGAGCCCAGCAGGTTGAGGCTGTGGTGGCCAGGAGCATGCCACCGCACTCCAGTCTGGGTGACAGAGTAAGACTCCAAATAAAACAAAAAACAAAAAACAAAAAACCAGGTCAAAAACGATGAGAAAGGCCCAAAAGGATTTGGAAACCCAAATGGATTCAGATCTGCAGCTGAAGGCAATGAAGTTTACAAAAACGGAAAATAATTAATTTAAACAAAAACATGAGCCAGGCTCGGTGGCTCAGCCTGTAATCCCGCGCCTTTGGGAGGCCGAGGTGAGTGGATTGCCTGAGCCCATGGGTTCAAGACCCACCTGGGCAGCGAGACCTCATCTCTACAATAAATCAAAAATCAGCCGGGCATGGTAGCGCATGCTTGTAATTCCGGCTACTTGGAAGGCCGAGGTGGAAGGATTGCCGGATCCCAGCAGGTGAGGCTGCAGTGGCCGGGAGCGTCCACTGCACTCCAGTCTGGGCGATAGAGTGAGACTCCAACTCAAAAAAAAAAAAAAAAACCAAAAACATGCTACTCTTTCATATACAAGGGAGAGGTATAAATAACAGTTGAGAAAATCAAAAGATTTGGAGTCAGCCAAACTTGGATTTAGGTACCAGCTCTTCCTCTTAACAGCTCTGTGACTTTGGATAAGTTACTTAATCTCTCTAAATTCTAGATTTCTTCATCTGTAAAATGGGGGTAATGACAGCCTGTACTTTGTAGGCTTGTGATGAGTACTAAATGAGATAATGCTTAGCAAGTATTGAATAAATGTTCTTGATAACAATGATACTTCTGTGATGGATGAATACGATTGACCTTTACCTTCTGAGAATTCCCAATTCCCTCCTCTAAACTTCTAGACCACAAACAAACAAAATATATATATGTATGCTTGGATGTCCCCTGGGAACCGCAAACTCATCATGTTCAAAAGTAAACTTCTCTTACTGTCCAGCTCAGGGAACAACACTTTCCTTTAGTCAATCACCCAACTTAAAACCAGAAGTCCTCCTTGCACCCTTCACACCTTCAGCCCCACAACCAGTCACAAGTTCTATTGATTGTGCATGTTGAATAGATATAAAACCCAACTGTCCTCTCCAGTCCTTCTGCCTGACCTTAGTTCCGGTTTTTATCAACTGCTCCTGCCTCTACTTTCCTTAATTCCTGGTCCTTGAGGACAGGGAGTATTTTTCATTCATCTTTGTTTCCTCAGAGCATGGCAGACAGTCACCACCACAGGAATATTCGTTTAAAAACAAAACTAGCCAGGCTCGGTGGCTCAGCCTGTAATCCCAGCACTTTGGGAGGCCAAGGTGAGTGGATTGCCTGAGCCGGCGGGTTCGAGATCTGCCTGGGCAACTTGGCAAGACCTCATCTCTACAATAAATCAAAAATTAGCAGGGCGTGGTAGCGCGCGCCTGTAGTTCCAGCTACTTGAAGGCTGAGGCGGAAGGATCGCCAGAACCCAGCAGGTTGAGGCTGTGGTGGCTGGGAGTGGCCACTGCCCTCCAGTCTGAGTGACAGAGTGAGACTCCAACTCAAAAAAAACAAACAACAACAACAAAAAAAACTAGGGGGCTAAGTTGGCTTCAAGACCAAAGCCTTTCCATAATGCCATTTTGCTTTTCTATAATCTAAGCATCTGAGGTCTAAGCCGAACTAGTTTTTACTTGAAGAACATCTATTATTTGCTGTGGAAGACTTTCATGTTTTGAGTTAATACGCAACATTTGTCATATGTAAAAGTTCTCTATCACCATGATTTATTCTTCTGTGGTGCTCATACTAATTTGACTGCATTTAAATTCTTTAACTTACAATAAAATATCATAGAATATGCCAAATTTTTGAGAAAGGGTCATTTAAAGTAATAAATATGTTGATTTTTACTGGCAATTAGATTTATGCTGCCCTAAGTTGCTCTTAAGACTTAAATGATGAAATGCTGAACATTTTGGTTCCTCTTTCAACTGACTAATAAACAATTTAATGCCCTAAGTTTTATAATTTGATCACTAACATACTATTTCTCGTATTTCTGGGTTCCCTTCATAGACATACCCAACATGACAATAGATAGTTCTTTCATTTTTTATTTTATTTTTTATTTTTTTTGAGTCGGAGTCTCACTCTGTCACCCAGGCTGGAGGGCAGTGGCACGCGCCTGGCCACCACAGCCTCAAACTGCTGGGCTCCGGGGATCCTTCCGCCTCAGCCTTCCAAGTAGCCGGAAATACAGGCATACGCTACCAAGCCCGCTCAGCTAATTTTTGATTTATTGTAGAAACGAGGGCTCACCAAGTTGCCTGGGCGGGTCTTGAACCCAAGGACTCAGGCAATCTGCTCACCTAGGCCTCCCAAAGTGCTGGGATTACAGGTTGAGCCACGATAGTTCTTTTAAAGAAAGAAAAAACATATACACAGAGAACACACCTGGAACAAGAAAACCAATAACAAAAAACATCTTTACCTCCTTCTAGAAAATGAAGAAATTGGTGCATTTGTAATGTCAGGCTCCCATTCATCCTCAGGATCGCAAAAGACATCTTCGCCCCTGTTACTACCATTGCTCTAAGAAAAATGAAATATATGGTTTCTGTTAATTATGGGCAAAACAATGTTTAGCAACTAAGAAAAAGTTTAAATATGTTGTTACATTTTAAATATAAAATTAGCAAAATTATAGATTATTAGATAAAAGTCTAAAAAAACTCATTCCTGATAAAATTAAAAATAAAAGAGATATACTTTGAATAAAAGTCACATAAATCATTCAACAATTAAGAACTAATAAACTTGGGATTTAGAAGACAGTAAACACAAAAACAATAAAATCCTCAAGAGAGAAATAAAGACTAATCTGACAATGTTAAGATGCAACCATTTCCTGGTTGAGCATCTTGATCATGACAATATTAAAAATCTATATTTTAAATATTTAAAATAATACCAATTAAATTTCTAGCAAAATACTATGTAGAACTTGATTCAGAGATAGAATAATTATAGGGAAAAATAAGTACAGAATGAAGATGAATAATAGAAAGCAGAAAGTAAGTTAACAGTGAGGGTAATTCCATCTCTATGCCAAGAATATGTCAAGTCAAGAATAATCAGATTACCTAAATATTGTTTTTGTTGTTCTAAATACACAAGCAATTCACATACATTGTAGAAAATTTGGAAATTATTAATATATACAAACACAAATTAAACAATTAAAACCACTCACAAAACCATCATTTAGACATAAACTGTCAGTGCTTTGGCATAATTCCTTTGTCTTTTTGGATTGTCTATTATGAATATACCTTGCATTCCTGGAATAAATCCTATTTTATCATGATATAAGTATTCTTTAAATGTAGTTTGGAGTTTGATTTACTAATGTTTCATTCAGGAATTTTGTAGCTATGGTCATTTTGATTGTTTGGCAATTCTCTTCTGAGTCATCTTTTCAGTTTTTGTGACTTTTTTATTTGTTTTGCTTTTATTTCTTCTATTTTCTATTCTTTTCTTTTTTTTTTGTCTGCTTCATCTTGCCTTCATAAGTTTTACTTTAATCAGTTATTCTAGTATCATAAGATAAACTGTGACGCTTTTTATTTTTTTGCTCACACCTGAAATTCCAGCACTTTGGAAGGCCAAGGAAGGAGGATCACTTGAGCCAAAGAGTTCAAGTCCAGCCTGGACAACATAATAAGACCTTGTCTATACACAAAATTTTTTAAATTAGCCAGGCATGGTGATGCACACCTGTAATCCCAGCTATTCAGGAGGTTGAGGAAGGATCATCTAAGCCCAGCAGGTCAAGGCTATGGTAGACCGTGATCATGCCACTGCACTCCAGCCTGGGCAAAAGTAATACTATGACTCAAATATATATATATATATATATATATATATAAAACAGACTGGGATCAGCACCCTTTTTTCCCCCACTTTTTTAAAAAGGGAAGCTAGTTTGTTGACAAACTTCAAATTATTGCATAGTTATACACCTATTTTTTTTAGTTGGATTCTTCACTGTGTTGCCCAGGCTGGAGTGTGGTGACACAATCACGGCTATTGCAGCCTCGACCTGCAGGGTTCAGGGAATCCTTATGCCTCCGCCTTCCAAGTAGCTGGAACTACAGGTGTGTGCCACTATGCCCAGCTCACTTTTTGAATTACTGTAGAGACGAGGTCTCACCAAGTTGCCCAGGCTGGTCTGGAACTCCTGGACTCAGGCAATCCTCTTGCCTCAGCCTCCCAAAGTGCTGGGATTATAGGCTTGAGCCACTTCCCCCCAGCTGTTATACACCAATTAAGTCAACTTTCATAATTTATCTTTGTCTAAAAAGCTTCTTCTTTGTAGAAATTGTCTTTAAATGTTTTCCTTATCTTTATTTAAATGCCATTTCTCATTCCAAAAAATACATGTGTATCTTTTCAAAGAACCAGAGTTTAGGTTTATTAATTTCTATCTATTAATTATCTTACAATGATTCCTTCAATTGTTTTCCTTTTTTTGTTTTAATTTACTATTTTCTAGATTGAGTTAAATATTTATTTTCATTTTTCCATTAAACAACTCAACATTAGGCTATAATTCAGCAAGATCTTCTAAGCTTTTACATATAATATCTTCATTACTGCAATTATCTAAGTAGTGCAGAATATAACTCCATATAGAGTCACATTAATTAAAGATAGTATGCTTGACAAATAGCATTGTAGCCTGTGGATACCACCCTGAACACGCCCAATCTCATCTGATCTTGGAAGCTAAGCAGGGTCAGGCCTGGTTAGTAGTTGGATGGGAGGCAAATAGCAATGCAACAATTTAATGCATATTACAACTATTTTAGGGATAATTAGAAAACAATATGAAAAAAATCAACTTTAAATTCATAGCTCTCACAAAATACCATAGTTAATTCTATGTAATTCAATGATGTAAACATTTTATTAAAAAGTAAAAGAAAATGCAGAGGTTGGACAATGTTTTAGTTAGATCTCTAGACTGATAGACTGAAATATACAAAATTAAAAATGCCTGCATAACAAAATGAAATGTAATCAGGGAAAATGTATATGATAAATAGAAAGGCTTATTATCAAAATATGCAAAGAGCCGGGCTCGGTGGCTCAGCCTGTAATCCCGCGCTTTGGGAGGCTGAGGTGAGTGGATTGCCTGAGCCCTCGGGTTCAAGACCCACCTGGGCAATTTGGCGAGACCTCATCTTTACAATAAATCAAAAACTTAGCCGGGCGTGGTAGCACGCGCCTGAAGTTCCTGCTACTTGGAAGGCTGAGGCGGAAGGATCACCAGAGCCCGCAGGTCAATGCTGCGGTGGCCGGGAGCGTGCCACTGTACTCCAGTCTAGGCGACAGAGTGAGACTCCAACTCAAAAAAAAAAAAAACACATACTTTACCCATAAAGAAACAAAGAGTCAAGTCCCCCAGATTCACTAGTTATTAAAATACAAATTAAAGCAAACTGGTAACATTAGTAAATGGCAATATTTCTGGCAAACAATTTATCAGTGAGCAAAGTATAATAAAACAGTTCATAGTTTTAGTTCCATTTTGAAAAACAGAAGATGAGGAAATGAAATATTAAAAACAAGTATGTACAGAGACACTTTTAGTTGTGACTACAAAAAGCAGCAAACAACTGGAAATACCCAAAGCACAGCAATGGGGAAATGTAAATGAAAATATGTAAATATGCATATTACTAGGCATAGGAAGATAATTTCAAATAATACAACTTGCTTTATGTCTACCAAATTTTTTCTTAAGTTTAGATGCAAAATTTTTAAAATACACAATTATAACTGAATAGATTCAGCACTATACTTATTTATTATACTTGTAACTAGATTAAAACATCAATAAAACCCCATTTCAATGCAAAAGTAAAGTAAATATATATATAGTTGTTAATATTGGTTGGTTTGGGTAATTAATGGATGCCTTTTCTTTTATTTCCAAATTTTCTTTCCTGAGAATATGTCATTTTTATATTTTTTATTTTAAAAAGTTTATAGAGATTTTAATAATATTCCAAACCTCATAAAGTTCTTTCATTGCTGCAAGTTTAGATTCAAACTTTTCCAGACTCCAGAAAGTTGAGATCCCTAGTTTCAGGTTACGAACCCGAATAGAAGTGTCAGAGCTACCTGATACATCATGCCTGAAAGAAAAAAAAAAGTTCATCCTAAGACATATACACTCTAGTATTCCAGAGGAGAATAATTTCCATAAAAATTCAGTCCACTGATTAAATCTTTGCATAGTTAAGTATTTTTATTATAGTAGTAATTGTGTCTAGTATATAATATATTAAAATGGCTTCTTATATAAAATTTTAAAAATCAAAAAAATTCTAAAAAGGTATATTCCTTTTTAAAAAGTAGAATACTGATAAACAAGTTTTCAACTCAAAAGAAAATTAGCAAATTTCTAAAACATCTAAAATAATTCTGTTTATAAACACACTTTTTTTTATTCCAGAGTGAGATCTGAAAGCGGAGTCAGAGAGTATTGCTAGGAATTCCGATACCAGCTCTTTCTTACGCACTGCAGAACAGACTTTAGAGAAACTAAATTATGTGAAGGTCAACCAATTTAAAGCAAATTACTTTACAATCAAGATAATTAATTACTTACCTGCCAAAAACATAATATATTTTTAATTTGCTGCTGATAGCATTAGCTTCCTGGATCATCATTGAGAGTTTCATGGAGTTCCAATTTGTCTGAACTAATACAAGCACACAGAGAAGATTTAAAATACATATATGAGCACGAACATATATCACTAGGCATAACATTTCCTGAAAAAAGTATTTATTTATTTATTTGCTTATTTTAGAGTTGGAGTCTCACTGTCACCCAGGCTGGAGTGCAGTGGCATGCTCACGGCCACTGCAGCCTCAACCAGCTGGGTTCAAGAGATCCTTCTGCCTCAGCCTTCCAAGTACCTGGAACGACAGGCACGCACCAACATGCCTGGCTAATTTTTTGATTTATTGTAGAGATGAGGTCTCACCAAATTGTCCAGGCTGGTCTCAAACCCGCAGGTTCAAACAATTCTTTCACCTCGGCCTCCCAAAGTGCTGGGATTATAGGTTTGAGTCACCATGCTTGGCTAATTTTCTTTTAAAATGAATGGCTTTAGCCGGGCTCGGTGGCTCAGCCTGTAATCCCATGCCTTTGGTAGGCTGAGGTGAGTGAATTGCCTGAGCCCACGGGTTCGAGACCCGCCTGGGCAGGCGAGATCTCATCTCTACAATAAATTTTTTAAAAAATTAGCTGGACGTGGTAGCGCGCGCCTATGGTTCCAGCTACTTGGAAGGCTGAGGCGGAAGGATCGCTGGAGCCCAGCAGGTCGAGGCTGCGGTGGCTGGGAGCGGCCAATGCACTCCAGTCTGGGCGATAGTGAGACTCCAACTCAAAAAAATAAAATAAAATAAAATGAATGGCTTTAACTCTATATTGCAGGAGGATAAGTGATATTTATGTAATTTTTCTTTAATCCTCATTGGTGAAATAAAACATTCTTCATGTTAAATGAAGTCTTCACACTGGGGCACTCCTAAAGGGGGAGAGAGGGAAGGGGGGTAAAGGTTGAAAAACTATCCACTAGGTACCATGTCTACCACCTGGGTGATAAGCTCAATAGAAGCCCAAACCTCACCATCATACAATATACCAAAGTAAAAAACTTGCACATGTACCCCTGGAAACTAAAAAATAATAAGAAGAAAATAAAATGTGGTCTTTCACCTGTGGAGGAACAGAAGAAAGTTGATATAGAAAGGACAAGAAATTATAAAATAGGAAACACCAAAACAATTTTTCCCCCTAATATCAGTAAAGTTTTTTCTAGTTTTTAATTTCTTTAAAATGTCAGGTAAAGTATACTATAGTCTTACTTATATAGAATCACATCCCTTTGGTATGTGCCCAGAAATTTTAAAATACACATACACACACACACGGTGCCAAAAATATGTATACACATTTTTAAGAAAGGAAAAATGTACACCAATAACAAAAGAAGAATACAAGTTACATTTGACTTCTGCAATTACAAAAGGTGCTCAAAGTGGTTACCATCAGCATCCAGACACTTCTGAAAGAACTTTGAAAAATAATACATAAATAACATCTCTTAAAATATGTATAGATTTTTTTGACACCCCTGATATATGGCTTACTTTTATAATAAAAAGGAAAATAAAGTAGTCCAGTTTTATTTTCCTAATTTAATATTTTATCATAAACATATTGTATATTGTTCAGCCAAAATTATAACCAGTATTCTGCTAAAAATAGTTTTTCATTAGGATACAATTTATTATTCACATGAATAAAAATATCTAGTTATCATTGTAAGGCACTGTTCTAGGCCCTAAGAAGAATAGAAATATTTATTAACATGTTATATTTATTTATCTCTTGCAATAAATATAAAAAATATTAATATTTTAAAAATTATTTTAATATAGAAGTTACAGAAAGTACACAATAGATCTACCAAGTAGTCTTGCTAAAAAGTGAACCTGAATCTGAGAGGTCTGTAGATCTAACTACCACTTTCTAGAGAATACAGGAACAGAGGAACCTGCTAAGCAAAACCATGGAGACACAATTAGCAAAATTTGAAATCCAGGAGACTCTAAAGAACATATAATCTGATTTCTTAAACAAATGAATCATAAGGGGAAAGAGAAAGAAAGAGAAGAGCTAATTTACAGATGAAAAGAGACTTAAAAGACATATCTACCAAACACAATGTATAGATCACATTGTGTGATACTGATTCAAACAAACAAAATCTAAAAAGAGACTGGCATAGTGGCTCAAGTCTGTAATCCGAGCACTTTGGGAGGCAGAGGCGAGAGGATTGCCTAAGCTCAGGGTTCAAGACCAGCCTGGACAACTTGGTGAGATCTGGTCTCTATAATAAATCAAAAAATAAACTGGGCATGGTAGTGAACACCTGCAGTTCTAGCTACTTGAAAGGTTGAGGCAGAAGGATCATCTGAGCTCAGCAGGTCAAGGCTGTGGTGGCCATGAATGTGCCACTGCATTCCAGTCTGGATGACAGGTTAAGATGATGGCTCAAAAAAAAAAGGATGAAATAATCCAGGAAATTTAAAAATTTGAATACAGATTTAGATATTTGATGAGTATAAAAAGTTATTATTTATATTTTTAGGTGTAATAAAAATAGCATGATAGTGATTAAAAGAGTGACAGAAAATGAGAAAGAAGAGAGAAAAGAAAGTCCTAGTCGGGCTTGGTGGCTCAGCCTGTAATCCCAGCGCTTTGGGAGGCTGAGGTGAGTGGATTGCCTGAGCCCGTGGGTTTGAGACCTGCCTGGGCAACTTGGAGAGACCTCATCTCTACAATAAATCAAAAATTAGCTGGGTGTGGTAGCACGCGCCTATAGTTCCAGCTACTTGGAAGGCTGAGATGGAAGAATTGCTGGAGCCCAGCAGTTGGAGGCTGCAGAGACTGGGAGCGGCCACTGCACTCCAGTTTGGGTGACAGAGTGAGACTCCAACTCAAAAAAAAAAAAAGAAAGTCCTTATCTAATTTAGAGAGACACAGTAAAGTGTGTATACCTTAAATAACCTATGATGTCTGGGATTTGCTTCAAAATAGTCCAGAGGAGTAGGAGAATTAAGTAGAGCAGCAACAAGACTGAACATGTGTTAATAATTGTTGAAGTTAGATAAGTACCTAAGGGCTTAGTGTAGCATTCTCTCTACTTTTATAGCTTGTTTAACATTTTTTGTAACATAAAAAGGTTTACATTAAAAACGTGCTGTCTTCTACATAGTAATGTACACACACACAAAAAGTGCAGTCAAAAGCCTCCAAGGACTTAGCTTCACAGGTGAATTTCACCAAACTCTTCAAAAATAATTAATGCTAATCTTCTTTTTTTCTTTTTCTTTGAGTCGGAGTCTCACTCTGTCACCCAGGCTGGAGTGCAGTGGCATGCTCATGGCCACCACAGTCTCGACCTGCTAGGCTCAGGCAATCCTTCTGCCTCAGGCAATCCTTCTCCCTCACCTCCTGAGTAGCTAGGACTACAGATGTGTGTCACCATGCCCAGCTAATTTTTTTATTTATTAATAGAGATGAGGTCTCACCAAGTTGCCGAGGCTGGACTCAATTCCATGGGCTCAGGCAATCCTCTTGCCTTTGCCTCCCAAAACATCCTTCTCAAACTCTTCCAAATACCTGAAGAGAAAAGGACATTTCCAATTCACTTTGCAAAGCCAGTATTACCCTGATACTAAAGCCAGACACGGACACTACAAGCAAAGAAAATTACAAGCCGATATCTCTGATGAACATTGATACAAAAAACCTTCAACAAGATACTAGCAAACAAAATTCAATAGCACATTAAAGGATCATACACTATGATTAAGGAGAATTTTTTCTTCTTTTTTCTTTGAGTCAGAGTCTCACTCTGTCACCTGGGCTGCAGTGCAGTGGCATGCTTGCAGTCATCTTAGCCTTGACCTGCTGGGCACAGGTGATGCTTCTGCTTAAGCCTTTCAGTAACCAGAACTACAGGTATGCTCTACCATGCTTGGCTAATTTTTTGATTTATTGTAGAGACCAGGTCAAATAAAATGTAAAAAAAAAAAAGGGATGAGTCTGGGCATGGTTGCCCAGAATGGTCTCAAACTCCTAGGCTCAGGCAATCCTCTTGCCTCTACCTCTAAAAGTGCTGGGATTGCAGGCATGAGCCACTGTGCCTGGCTTTAAGGAGGATTTTACACTGGGATGGAAAGATAGTTCAACATACACATATAAATAATTGTGATACACCACATTAACAGAATAAGGATAAAAACCATATGATCATTTCAATCAGTGCATTTGACAAACTATAACATCCTTTTATGATAAATACTCTCAAAAGTTAGGTACAGAAGGGATGTACCTCAATATAATAAAGGCCATATATGACAAGCCCACAGCTAACACCTTCAGTGGCAAAAAGCTTTTCCTCCAAGATGAGGAACATAACAAGGATGTCCACTGTCCCCACTTCTATTCAACAAGTCCTAGCAAGAGTAACTGGGTAAGAAAAAATAAATAAATAAAAGACACCCAAATTGGGGAGGAAGAAACAAAATGGTCTGTTTACAGATGACATGATCTTAAATATAGAAAAGTCTTATAACTCCATCAAAAAACCATTGGAATAAATTCAGTAAAGTTGCAGGATATGAAATCAGCATTAAAAAATCAGTTGCATTTGTATACACTAACAAGGAACTATCCAAAAAGAAATTAAGAAAACAATCTCATTTACAATTGTATCAAAAACAATAATATACCTAGGAATAAATTTAACCAAGATGGTAAAATATTAGTACACTGAAAACTGTAAAACATCAATGAAAGAAATTGAAAATGAAAATAAACAGAAAGGTATCCTATGTTCATGGATCGAGAGAATTAATTTTTTTTAGTTGTAGTCTCACTCCAACCATGCCCAGCTGAGAGAATTAATATTGTTTAAAATGTTAATACTACCCAAAGCTATATAAATATTCAATGCAATCCCTATCAGAATTCCAAGGACATTTTTCACAGAAATAGATAAAATAGTCCTAAAATTCATAGGAAACCACACAAGACCTTGAATAATCAAAGTAATCTTGAGAAAAAAGAGAACAAAACTGGAGAAATCACATTCTGGTTTCAAAATATACAGCTGGGTGCGGTAACTCACACCTGTAATCTCAGCACTTTGGGAGGCCAAAGTGGGAGGACTGTTTGAGCCCAGGAGTTCAAGATCAGCCTAGGTAACATAGTGAGATCTCATCTCTTAAAAAAGTCAAAAAATTAACCAGGCATAGTGGCACATGACTGTAGTCCCAGTTACTTGGGAGGTTAAAACAGAAGGATCACCTGAGCCAAGGAGGTTGAGGCTGTGGTGAGCTGTGTTCCTGATACTGCACTTCCGCCTGAGCAACAGAGTGAGATCCTGATTCCAAAAAATAGACATATAAGCTAACAGAACAGAGGGCACAGAAATAAATACCCACATTTATGGTCAATTGATCTTTGACAAAGGTGCCAAGAACACACCACACAGTGGGGAAAGGATAGGCTCTTCAATAAAATGGTGCTGGAAAAACAAAATTAACCATATGCAAAATAAAAACAGACCCTTATTTCACACCATATTAAAAAAAAAAAACTCAGCTTCTGCACAGCTAAGAAAACAATCAGGGTGAAGAGACAACCAATGAAATGAAAGAAAATTTTAGAAATCACACATCTGCTAAGGGATTAATATCCAAGATATATATAAGGAACTCAAGCAACTCAATAGCAAGAAAATAAATAATCTGATTTAAAAAGAGGCAAAGGATCCGAATAGACATTTCTCAAAAGAAAACATACAAATGGCCAATAGGTATGTGAAAAGGTGTTCAACATCACTAATCATCAGGGAGATGCAAATCACTATTACAATATCACCTCACACATGTTAGAATCGCTATTATAAAAAAGACAAGAGAGAATAAGTGTTGGCAAGGATACAGAAAAAAGGGGACTGCTGTACATAGTTGGTAGAAATATAAATTGGTACAACCATTGGGAAAACCATTATAGAGGTTACTCAAAAAATTAAAAAGACAACTATCATATAATCTAGCAATCTCCTTCTGGGTATATAGTCAAAGGAAATGAAATTAGTATGCTGAAGAAATATCTGCACTTCTATATTCATGCAGCATTTTTCATAGTGGCCAACATAAGGAAACAACCCAAGTGTCTGCCAACACATGAATGGATAAAGAAAATGCAGTATATATAATAATGAAATATTATTCAGCCATAAGAAAGAAAGAAATCCTGTCATTTGCAACAACAGACATACATCTGGAAGACTTTTTTTTTTTTTTAAGTTGGAGTCTCACTCTGTCACCCAGGCTGAAGCACAGTGGCATGCTATGGCTATTGCAGCCTTGATCTGCGGCTCTGGTGATCCTTCTGCCTCAGCCTTCCGAGTAGCTGGAACTACCAGCGTGCACCACCATGTCTGGCTAATTTTTTTATGTATTGTAGAGATGAGGTTTTTGCCACGTTGCCCAGGCTGGTCTTGAACCCTTGGGCTTAGGCAATCCTCTCACCTCCATCTCCAAAAGTGTTGGGATTACAAGCGTGAGCCACTGTACCTGGCCAACCTGGAAGACATTATGCTAAGTGAAATAAGCCAGACACAGAAAGATAAATACTGCATGATCTCACTTATAGGTGGAATCTAAAAAAGTTGAACTCATAGAAACAGAGAGTAGAATGATGATTACCAGGGACTGTGGAATGGAAGAAATGGAAAGATGTTGGTCAGAGTACAAAGTTCAGTTATGCAGAATGAATTAATTCTAAAAATCTAATAAACAGCAAGTTGACTATAGTTAATAATATTGTATTGTATACTTGAATTTTGCTAAGAGAATAGATCCTCAATGTTCTCACCACACAAACAAAAGTAACTATGGAGGTGATTAATATGTTAATTAGCTTAATTATGGTAATCATTTCACAATGTATTTAAAAACATACTGTACAGCTTAAATATATACAATTTTATTTGTCAATTATACTTCAGTAAAGCTAGAAAAAATATCTTATAAAAAAAGTCAAGTGAAAAAGAAAACAAAATACCCCATGATTAAGCACAACTAGATATAAAACAGGGTTTAAGGATTAGACTAAGATGTATTTTTTAAAACATGTTACACATTAAAATAATATTTGAAATTCTGTTTACTACTTGCCCAGTTAGGGTTATAACAAATGACCCTAAGCTGTATGGCTTATCAACAGGAGAAATTTATCTCTCACAGTTTTGGAGACTGGAAGCCTGAGATCAGAATGCCAGCAAGGTCGGCTTCTGGTGAGGGCCCTCTCACAGGCTGCAGGCCGTCTTCATGCTGTGTCCTCACTTAGTGGAAGGGGTGAGGGAGCTCTCTGGAATTTCTTTTATAAAGACACTAATTCCATTTCGAATGTTTCTGCCCTCACGACCTGATGTCCCACTTCTAATGCCACTGCATTAGGGGTTAGGATTTCAATGTGAATTTTGGGGGAACACAAATATTCAGTCTATAGCAATGATATAACCAAATATTCTAAAAACAATCATTCATGCAAATTTATTTAGATCCAGAAAAGTCACCATCTAGAATAAAACATTTTGAACATATAAAGGCAACTAACTCTAACATTTTAGGAATTATAGATAACTTATGTATAACCTTAGGAAATATTTGGTAAAATCAGCATATACTCACTTGTGAAAGTTTTATCCCTATTACTCCAATTCTGCTGTAGAATTTGCACTTCTCTAGCAATTTTTTGCTTTTCAGTTTCTAAAGCTTGCAGAATTCTTGCATGATGGATGCTGTGGTCTTCTAAGGCCTAATTGATATTCATTCATGTAGACCCACATGTGAGAATATGCAAAGAGAGAAATTATAAAATCACACTGAGATGATGGATATATATATATATATATATATATATTTTTTTTTTTTTTTTTTTTTTTTTTTTTTGAGTTGGAGTCTCACTCTGTCACCCAGGCTGGAGGGCAGTGGCACGCTCCCGGCCACCGCAGTCTTGACCTGCTGGGGCTCAGGCAATCCTTCCGCCTCAGCCTTCCGAGTAGCTGGAACTGCAGGCACACACCACCATGCCCAGTTAATTTTTTGATTTATTGTAGAGATGAGGCCTTGCCAAGTTGCCCGGGCTGGTCTCAAACCCACGGACTCAGGCAATCTTCTCACCTTGGCTCCCAAGGTGCTGGGATGATAGGCATGAGCCACCGCGCCCGGCCATGATGGATATATTAATTTGCTTCACCATGGTAACCATTTTTGTACTTATATGCATCCCATAACATCATGTTGCATACATTAAATATATATAAAAAACCAGTTTTTAAAAAAAACACAGATTGATAACACACTATAATAAAATCTTATTTTACAGTACATGTTTTATTAAGCATTAATGGTTAATATGTTTTATTAAAATATAAAATGCTTTTTAAAATAATTTATAAAATTTTCTTTAAGATGATTTTCCAGTCAGGTGTGGTAGCTCATGCCTGTAATTCCAGTACTTTGGGAAGCTGAGGCCAAGAGGATTACTTGATTCTAGGAGCTCGAGACCAGCCTAGGCAACATACGGAGACCTTGTTTCCAAAAAAAATTTAAAAATTAGCTGGGTATGGTGGCGCATGCCTATAGTCCCAGCTACTCAGGAGGCTGAGGCAGAAGGATTGCCTGAGCCCAGAAGGTAGAGGCTGTAGTAAGCCGTAATCATGCCACTGCCCTCCAGTCTGGGCAACCGAATGAGACTCCAACTCAAAAAAAGACATTTCCACCAACAAAATCATTAGGAATTTTTGATGACATAGATTAATCTTTCTTTCCATTGATAGGAAGTAGAAAAATTTAGAAAAAAAAGGAAAACTGCTCAAAAAAAGGCTACATTCAAGAATATTGACTAAAGAAGCTAAATTTAAAAGAACAAGAGGCCAAACACAGTGGCTCACACCTGTAATCCCAGTACTTTGGGAGGTTGAAGTGGGAGGATTGCTAGAGCCTAGACGTTCAAGACCACCCTGGGCAACATGGTGAGACTCCCATCTCTACAAAAAATAGGTGGCATGTACTTGTAGTCCCAGCCCCTCAGGAGGCTGAGGCAGAAGGATTGCCTGAGCCCAGGAATTTGAGGAAGTGGTAAGCCATGATCATGCCACTGCACTCCAGCCTAGGTGATAGAATGAGACCCTGACTCAAAACAAATAAAAAATAAAAGATACAAGAAAACGAATTTGGAACTAATAAACCTTTTAATAGCCTACTAATAATAAATGTTTTTCAAGATTTAAACTGTTCTTTTTCTTCTAACACTCTCTGAGGTGGTGGCTCACTAGCCACTTAGAGTTGACTAGTAGATGTATTAGCACTATATTATAGTACCAGTATTTTGTGCTTACCAGGAGTATTTTCTTCCACCTCCACTTCTCTGCAATCTCCCCAGCCCACACACTTGTAAAATGAAAAATAAAATTGCCATGAGAGTCAAACTTTAGGATATAAGGAATCAAAACAGTGGCTCTCAAACTTTATTTTTTATTTTTTTGAGTTGGAGTCTCACTCTGTCACCCAGACTGGAGTGCAGTGGCCGCTCCCAGCCACTGCAGCCTCAACCTGCTGGGCTCCGGCGATCCTTCCGCCTCAGCCTTTCAAGTAGCTGGAACTACAGGCACGCGCTACCACACCCGGCTCATTTTGATTTTTTTATTGTAGAGATGAGGTCTCGCCAAGTTGCCCAGGTGGGTCTCGAACCCGCGGGCTCAGGCAATCCACTCACCTCAGCCTCCCAAAGGTGCGGGATTACAGGTTGAGCCGAGCCCAGCCTCAAACTTTAATATTCATCAGAATCCCTTGCAGAGCTGGGGATTCTGGGCCCCACCCCCAGAGTTTCTGATTTGGTAGTAAGGAGTAGGGCCTAAGGATTTGCATTTCCAACAGTGATGCGGTTAACAAGTGATGCTGGTGCTGCTGGTCTGGGGACGTTTTGAGACTCACTAATATTAAGAGGAAGAATGGTAAAAATGTTGACAGTAAGCTGGCAGAAGGTATTAACAATCTGGTTTTATCCTTCAGTATTGAGAAATTGGCTAGGGTGAGTTGACTCATGAAAGATGTCTCTGTCCTCAATGAGATGACAAAAGTAGAAGTCTGAGCTCATAGACTAAGGTAACAAATGCCCTGCTGTGAATTCTCTCAGGAAATAGCCTGCTTGATGGACAGATTGTTTCATTCTGACATCAGGATGTGACCCATTGTAAGAGCTGCGCCTTTTTTCTTTCTACACACTGTGTCCTAGCACTATTTCACTTATTTACATTATGTGGCATGACTAATGTCTGGATGGTTGTGGATGCATAAAAAGAGAAAACTGGAATGGAACTAGCTACAAATAAAATAAAAGCTCTGTCTCTTTCAAAATTTCTGTGTGATGTGTGAGCAGACCTGTGAGGATTACCAGGATATAAATTTCCAGGAAAAAAGTGTCGTTCTCTTCTACAGGCCTAGATTTGGCACTCTTCTGTCAAGATTACATAAGTAACTTCTTAAAAAAAAATTCACCTCTTCCTCAGAATAGAGCAAACTGGTTATAAAATGAAATTACCTGCTTTGTAGTCAAAGTCTCCATTTCTAATCGCTTTTTGTTGATATATATTTCCTGTTCAAGATGGTGCTTTGCCTTTTCTAATTCCTCAATTTTGTGATTAGCCTTTTGGTTATTTATTTCTTGCATTTTCTTCCTCTGAGACTCTTCTTTCTTTAAAGAATAATAAATAACTCATGCAAAAACAAAGAATTTTTTTTATATACAGTAGCAAAAAATTATAAAAGTGCTTTTCTTTAAACAGTGTACAAAACATTACTAATAGAAAAGTTGCCCTGTAGCTTTTCTACCTCATTCAGGTTAACTCATCTAACAAAATAAATATCACTAGTCAAACTTTTTAGGGAACTCGCTTTTAAAATGGGTTCCTGGGAATGCGAGATTGCCAGTAAACTATGGAGAGAGCTACGTCAAGCGGCTTGAGAATGGCTTGAGGACAGAAGCTTCTATCTATTTTTCTTCTTCCAGAAACCATTGTCTACTACCAACGTATTTCCTGAAGTAAAATTAAGGAGAGCCAAGACCCACTGTGATTTTGATTCTCTAATCTCTGATACACCCTGAGTTCCAGTTAGTCAATTTAACAGCTAACACACCAACTTGAGGAACATGTCAGAAACAAAAAAAACAATTCCGCCTTTTACCAGCTCTACTTCCAGTGCTCTTATTTTGCTTTCATATGCAGCTTTTTGAGAAGAAAGCTCTTGCTGAGCCATCTCTTTTGCAATCTGGATTCCTTGCATCATTTCTTCCTTTGCTCTCAACTGCGCCTCTTTTATTTCTGCTTCAAGTCTACAACGTAACAAGACATTTTCTAGAGTACATGTTAATTCTTTATATAACATAACAGTTCTTAATCATATGGATGGGTGGGGGGAGCAAAAGAAAAAAAATGAATGGCTTTCTGTTAAGCAAAAATTTAAATCTTAAAATTTAATTTCTGACATTTTTTTTTTTTTTTTTTTTTTTTTTTGAGTCAGAGCCTTACTCTGTCACCCAGGCTGGAGTGCAGTGGCACTCTCATGGCCACTGCAGCCTTAACCTGCTGGGTTCAGGTGACCCTTCCACTTCATCAAGTAGCTGAAACTACAGGTGAGTGCCATTACACTCAGCTAATTTTTTACTTTATTGTAGAGACAAGGTCTCACCATGTTGCCAAGACTGGTCTCAAATCCCTAGGCTCAGGCAATTCTTTCACCTCTGCCTTCCAAAGTGCTGGGATTACAGGGATGAGCCACCACGCCCACTTAATTTCTGTTATTCTATCAACAGTGTTCTTAAAATTTTCATTGGCTCTAGAATTTTTTTTTTTTTAGTTGGAGTCTCACTCTGTTGCCCAGTGGCATGCTCAGGGTGACCGTAGCCTTGACTTGCTGGGCTCAGGCGATTCTTCTACCTCAGCCTTCCAAGCAGCTGGAACTATAGGTGTGTGCCATCACACATAGCTAACTTTTTGATTTATTACAGAGACTGTCTCGCCAAGTTGCTTAGGCTGTTCCTGAACCCCTAGGCTCAGGCAACTCTCTTGCCTCCACCTCCCAAAGTGCTAGGATTACAGGCATGGGCCATTACGCCTGGCTTAGAATTGTTAACACACAAAAAAATAACAGGATGAAATTTTGCTTATTTCTAATTTAGTTATTATTGCAGATGCCTGATATTTAAATAAAAATATTTTTCTAATACTTAGGGAAAATAAATTATGTAAAAATATAAGCCAGCTGCAGTGGCTCATGCCTGTAATCCCAGCACTTTGGGAGGTTAAGGTGAGAAGACTTCCTGAGTTCAAGGGTTTGAGATAAGCCTGGGCAATTTGGCAAGATCTCGTCTCTACAATAAATAAATTCTTTAAAAAAAGTAGCTGGGCCTAGTGGCACATGACTATAATTCCAGCTACCTGGAAGGCTGAGGCAAAAAGGTTGCCTGAGCCCAGCAGGTCGAGCCTGCAATAGCTGTGATTATGTCACTGCACTCCAACCTGGGCAACAGAGTAATACTGACTGAAAAAATATAAAATAAAAATAAAAAATATTATGTCATGGTAAACATTGCAGTAAATATTATGGTTAATAAACAATAAACACAAAATAAAGTCATTTAATATTAAATTAACAATAGTTAGAATAATATATATATTTCACATACAAATAATTTATTTAGGTCATATATTAGGAAAATATTGAAATTTCTCTAAGATTTCATGATACAAGAGCTGATGAAGTAGAACATATATTTTCAACCATTTATAGTAATTTTATGTTTTGATAAGTCAAAACATGAAATTAGCATTGTCACTTTTCCATAAATAAGAGAAAAATCATCAGTGATTACAGAAAATTAAAAAATCCTTTCTTAATAAAATTAGTGTTTTAGCAACTGTGCTATATAGAAATTTCCAATCCTAATTTTACCGGAAAAAAAAAAATAAGAAGACTGTCAAAAGAAAGCTAGTGGTTACCAGGGATCGGGAGAGAGGAGAATGGCAAGTTATTGTTTAATAAATACAGGGCTTCCATTTGGGATGATGAAAAAATTCTAGAGATGCACAATGTGAAAGTACTTAATGCCATTGAACTGTGCCATTAAAAATGGTTAAAATGGTTAATTTTATATGATATATTGCACTACAACAAAAAAAGTATAATAGGGTAAAGGCAGGCTCAGGCATTTTACAAGATGACAAAGCATAGTTAATCCAGCTTATACCAGTCACTCTTGATCCTTCCTCTTAGTCATCAGGGCTTGTTGCTCTCATCTCCTCTATATTCCTCTCCCACTTAGCCACACTATATTTATCTTACCTCTATAGTCTCTTGACTGCATTTGTGAGTTGTAACCTTGTTCTACCTCTAAGCCATTCTCCAGATTTGGGTCATAGTGATTTTGCTAAAAATGTGATTTCTGATGAGTGTTTCATGTCTGCTTAAAATTCTTTAATGGTTCCTTTATCCTTTAAGATAAAGTCCAAACCTTTTAGCATTTTATTTTTATATACTTTGCCATTTAGCTTACAAAGATATTCCTTAAGAATTCTTACAGTACTGCATGAACTAAAACCAGGGCAAAAGAAGAAAAAAACAAAAGTGCACACCCTAGCCTTCCCTTGGCTAAATTCTAATAGTCTTTTGGGACTCTGCTCTTGGGAATTTCTTCTCATCCTCTAGAAATCTGTGCAAGAAAAGTAGTTGGGGCCAGGTGTCACCCCTGAGCTTCTATACTACACAGTGGAAGACTGTCAGAGCACTATGTCATAGCACTGTCACAACTATCTATCTCTCAGCCTCATGAGATGATATATTCCTCCAGCTAAATTTTAATTATTATTCTTTATATTTCCAGCACCTGGTATAGTGAAAGACACATAATAGAAGCTCAATAAGTGTTTGCTGCACAAATGAATGTACCAAGAGAAAAAATTATGTCACCCAACAAGTTAATTACTAGAGACTAGCACAATGCAGACCTGTCTCACACACTTACTATTTTGTATAATACTTACTGTGATTTCTGTGCCAAGAGCAACTCATTCTTTGCAAATTCAAAGTCTTTTGGACCCTCAATTATAAGAGTATCTTTACTGGATGGTCCTTTCCCTTTCTGGACTTCTACTGGATGATTAAATCTAAAATAATGATCTCCACCAAGAATTATCCGATCACCCTAAAGCACACAAAAAAGTTTACTACTTGAGGTGAGTTCAAATAAAAAATTACATGAGAAAATTCATTATGTTCAACAATTCAAAAAGTCTAGTATTACTAATGATAAAAATAAAAACCATAGCAACTAACATTTATTAAATACTTTCTACATGCCAAACACTGTGTTAATTCCTTTTTTTATATGATTGTACGTTACTTAATGATGGAAATACATTCTGGGAAATGCATTAGTTCACGATTTCATTGTTGTGTGAACACCATAGTGTGTACTTTCACAAGCCTAGATAGTATAGCCCATTACACACCTGGGCTAGTATAGCCTATTGCTCCTAGGCTACCTATAACACAGTAGTACTTATATATCTAAACATATCTAAATGTAAAAAAAATACAGTAAAAATATAGAACTATAATCTTATGAGCCCACTGTCATATATGTGGTCCCGTGTTAACGAAAATATCATTATGCAACACATAACTGTATGTTATCTCATCTGTGTCTCATAGCAACTCAATGAGATACATATTATGATCCCAGTTTTAGGAGAAGGAAACTAAAGAGCACAGAGCTTAATAATAACAATAGACATTCATTGAGAGCTTACTATTTGCAGATACTATTCTAAGAACCATACACAAATTATCTCATTTAATCTCTCCAGTCCTTGAAAGGTAGGATATGTAGAGAGGGACAATATGTCTGGATTTTCCTAAAACATACTGCTTTATATCTGTTGTCCTGAAGTAATTACTAACAATACTGTCAAAAGTATCCTGGCTTGGGTGATATTATTCAAGTTAAACAACTTGTAAGAGGTCACATAGCAAATGGCAGAGCTAGGATTTCAACCCTGTCTAGTCTGAATCCGAAGCCCATCTCTTTTTTTTTTTTTTTTTTTTTGAGTTGTGGAGACTCACTCTGTCACTGAGGCTGGAGTGCAGTGGCACACTCACAGTCACCACAGACTTGACCTGCTGGGCTCAGGTGATCCTTCCAGTCTCAGCATTCCAAGTAGCTGAATGTGCAGGCATGCGCCACCATGCCCAGCTAATTTTTTGATTTATTGTAGAGATCGGTCTCACCAAGTTGCCCAGGTTGTTTGCAAACCCATGGACTCAGGCAATCCTCTCACCTTGGCCTCCCAGAGTGCTGGGATTATAAGTGTGAGCCACTGTGCCCTGCCTAGCCCATCTCTTTATAGGACAAATAACAATGTTGTCAGTGGTCAGCTCTTCAGGTACTGATTCATAGTAATATAACTTTTGAAGTAATATAGCTTTTGTCTTTGCACAAAGGAAGACAATTGATAGGAAAACAATTTTGAAATGAAAAAGTCCTGTGAAATGAAAATGTTCGACACCCTTATCCTACAGAGAAGAAAACTAGGACTCAAAGAAATTAAATGACTTGCCCAAAGTCAAACAGTTTCTTATATTGTAGCATCCATCCACTTACATGGTGTAATACCGTGGGTTCCAGAATATGTTTTCCATTTATATATGTCTTTGCATCTCCAACTGGGATAATACTCACTGTCCCACCAAAATTTTTGATAGTGCTGTTAAAATAAGAAGCATAATGTTGTAATTACAGAACACACTAAAAAGTAAGAAAAAGGCAATATGGGATAATTCTGCTTGTGCTATTCCTTTAGTGTTAAGTTTCATATCAATATATAATAATTACTGAAAACTATTTTATTTTTCTCCAACTAGATTTTGGAGTTGGTGAAAAAAGCCTGTCTTCTCTAGCATTTCTATCCACCAGTGGGGGAAAATTGTCATTGGATGAATTTTTATTATAATTTCTTGACAAAACAAATACTACCCCCCCAAAAAACCCAGAAAAAACTCAAAGGAAAAAGCATTAAAATATTGACAATGGTTTCCTGTGGATGAAAACAGTTTTAATTGTTTATTTTTTATTTTTCTAAGCTTCTGGTTTTATACATGAGCTTTAATAATGAAAAGAACAAACATTTTTTCCCTAATGAAGAATAGGATACTAGCCAGGTGCAGTGGCTCACGCCTGTAATCCCAGCACTTTGGGAGGCTGAAGTGAGGGGATTGCCTGAGCCCATGGGTTCAAGAACAGTCTGGGCAACTTGGCAAGACCTCATCTCTACAATAAATCAAAAAATTAGCCAGGTGTCGTAGCACTCACCTGTAGTTCCGGCTACTTGGAAGGCTGAGGAGGAAGGAACACCTGAGCCCAGCAGGTCGATACTGGGGTGGCCATGAGCATACCACTGCCCTCCAGCCTGGGTGATAGAGTGAGACTCCAACTCAAAAAAAAAAATTAGGGTACTACAGAGAATGAAAAGCATGGAGATAAAAGCATACTCCTCAGTCATCTAATTAATTGGACCCTGGCTATAAGATAATACTGTGGAAAATCAGCTATAAATGCTACATATTCATTTGAGTCTTTTTATTCAGAGAATAGGGAAAGAAACTCCAAAGTCCAAATCATTTCTGGATTAACTGAATAGAAAGAGAAAACTGCCACAAAAGCTGAGTCCTAACCAAAGACCTCTAGCTATTAATTAGGTTTCAAGATCTATAATTAGATAACAGTTGTTGGATTAAAGTATCTAGAGAAAAGTAACTGGAAAAATAGTTCATCCTGAGGTAGTACACCCCTCCACCAGGTTAGTGTCTCAGCCAGGTGAAGGTTTACAAATGTCTACTTGCTCTGATCCCTTCCCTCTCCTAGTTCTATCTACTTTGCTGTCAAAATTCCATGGCCAACCATTCTGACCCACCACAGTCTAGCTTCCAACCTCCCCCTCATCTGCCACCTTTTCTTACCTCATACTCAATTAACCATATTCATACCTTAAACTTGCCTTAATATCAGCTTCCTTCCTCTGAATTATTCCTTTAACATAGGACATCCCCTCCCTTATCTCCATCATTCCTCAAGGTCCAACTTTAGTTCTAGAGTCCTCTAGGCAGCTTTTTTGTAGTGTTCAAGTTAGAAGTGAACTCTTCCTCTTCTTTACTTTCAAGAACTAAGTATCCAGTACTCATCTAACACCTACTATACATTAATCGGTACTGGAATTCTTTTTTAAATTTTGTTTTTGAGTTGGAGTCTCACTCTGTTGCCCAGGCTTGAGTGCAGTGGCATGATCACGGCTATCAAAGCCTTGGACGGCTAGGCTCAAGTAGTCCTTTCACCTCAGCCTTCCGATTGGCTGGGACTACCTGCACCCACCACTATGGCTGGCTAAGTTTTGATTCGTTGTAAAGATGGGGTCTTGCCATGCTGCCCAGGCTGGTCTCAAACTCCTGGGCTTAGGCAATCCTCTCACCTTATCCTCCCAAAGTGCTAGGATCACAGGCATGAGCCACCTCACCCGATCTGAAATTCTTTTAGTCATTGAGACCCCGAGAGCCAGATATGTGTCAGCAGTAAAGACAGACATGAAAGCAACTCTCATGAAATTCATGGCCTAGTGATTAAGACAAACATAGATGAATGCACTAAAAGGAGAAGTACAGAGTTCGAGGCAAGCAGGGACTTCCTAGTCCCCTACTAAGCTCTTAACTCTTTGGGAGTTTGTTCTGTATTTTTGCCACTAATGTAAATAATACCGTATTTTTTTGTAAAAAAAAATCAATAGAAGAGCAAAAGGATCTAAAGAACAAGAGGATATGCCCTACCAGAAATAAAGATTCATTACAAAGCTCAAGTAATTAAGACTATGAGGTATTAAAGAGAAGAAACAGTCTCACACTTTTTTTTAAGTTTAGATTCTTGGGTTTATTTAAACGTGTTCCTCATGCTACAACAGAACCTTTCAAAGTCAACCAAGTATATAACATTAGTATGTTTCCTCAAAATATATCAACTTAGGTAACAACCCATAGCTACAGCTTCTAAACTTTTACAAGACAGCATCAATGTCCAAAAGAGCACAATATGACTGTGGCTTCAAATCTCACCTCAATACAAATTGAAGAACAACAAACTAAAGAGTATTATTAGACTACCAAAACTCAGTAAAATCCTATTATTTAATACACCTACTTCTAAACTTGTTTCTCAATACTGGGGAGTTTTTAAAAATATCAACACCTGGGTTCCACCTCAAGCTCGTTAAATCAGAATCTCTGTGGGACATCTTGTTTTGCTTTTTAAAGCTTCCACAGCAATTCTTATGACAGCCAGAATGGGGAATCACAGCTCAACAAATGTCTTATGAAGCAAAAATTTTAAAATCACAGCAGAGGAAAAGCACAGGACATGGAGAATAAGTTAAAAATCAAAAGTGCTCACCCCTTTGCTTTCTAACATCTTTTACTTCTTGACCTTTGGAAAGGTCCAAAGATTACTAATATTAGAATCTATGTCATAACTTTATCAATTTATTGTTTTCTTCTTAATTTTTATTTTAAAGATGTGGGGTACAATTCAGGGAACCTCATCAATTTAACAGCTAAGAAAAAACACAAAATAAAAGCCTGGAAAGATCTTTGTTCAGAGTCTCATATTTTTAGATATTATTTTGTAGGAGAACTGCAGATCACAAAAAAAGCAATAAGCTATTAAAAGCAAAATTCCAAAATCCCTAGAAGAAAATTTAGGAGAACATTGCTATGGCTTCAATGTAGAACATTCTTTCTTAAAAAAGACACAAAAATTGACAAAAAATAAAAGATTGATATCAGGTACTATAATAAAATTTAAAAGGCACCCCAGAGAGTAAAAAGATGAGCCATACATTAGAAAAAAAATATCTGTAACACAACAAACTCACAAAAGATTGGCAACCAGAATATATAAAGAATTCCTACAAATTATTAAGAAAAAAACAAACAATCCAATTGAAAAATAGATCAAAAATACGAACAGGCAAAGCCATAGAAGAATAAATAAAAATGACCAATGAAAAGATGTCCGGCCTCAACATTAATCAAAGGAATGCAAAATTAATTCATAATGAGATGCTATTTTGTTCACCAGATTGTCGGAAATTAAAATCTGACAGTACTAAGAGTTAACAAGGATGTGGAATAATGCCAGTGGGAGTATAATCATTTTGGAAAATAACTTGAAATTACCTATGAACAGGATCGGCATGGATAAATCTTTAAAACACAATGTAAAGCCAGGCTCAGTGGCTCAACCTGTAATCCCGCGCTT
Organism: Carlito syrichta; assembly: GCF_000164805.1. Taxonomy (NCBI): domain Eukaryota; kingdom Metazoa; phylum Chordata; class Mammalia; order Primates; family Tarsiidae; genus Carlito; species Carlito syrichta. Next base: position 324,490 of record NW_007253390.1, read on the forward strand.
TGGAAGGCTGAGGTGAATGGACTGCCTGAGCCTGAGGGTTCAAGACCTGCCTGGGCAACTTGGTGAGACCTCATCTCTACAATAAATCAAAAAATTATCTGGGCGTGGTAGTGCACGCCTATAGTTCCAGCTACTTGGAAGGCTGAGGTGGAAGAATCGCCAGAGCCCAGCAGGTCGAGGCTGCGGTGGCCAGGAGCAGCCACTGCACTCCAGTCTGGGCGACAGAGTGAGATTCCAACTCAAAAAAATAAAATAAATAAATAAAATAAAACAAACAAAAACACAATGCAAAACCAAAAAAGTTTACATACATAATCATCCCAACAAAATATACAAGTGTCACTGCACTCATGTGAGCAGAATTCATATAAAACAAAATCTTTAAAGGGGTCAAGCCAACCAAAAATGCTGCCATGTAAGATGGATAGAAGTTTACTTTCATGCCTATCACTATAATTCCAAGGAAAGAAATTATCACTAAATCAACAGATTAAGTACACCAAAACAAAAATATAGAGAGCACTACATTGTATATTGAGAGTAATTGACCTATTGTTTTTACAAAGATGTAAGCTTTTCCTGACTAAAAGATGGATTTGAAGAATTATACCAGAGAGCCAGTATAAATAAATACCTCAGATGAAGGAAATCATATGTTATCAAGATATGGAAGCCCACTGAAAAGTGAACACGTGTTTTGTTTTTTGTTTTTTTTTTGGAGAAATAACATACCAATGATCATCGGCAATCAGCACCCCAGATAACTGAATATCATGTCTTGAGTTTGGTTTATACTTTCCAAGTGTAGTTGTTCCTTCCTTTATCATATATAGTAGCATCTCTGATAGTTGTGGATCTTCACTGAGATTAACAAGGTTTGGCAAATGGTTGTCCATTTGAAATGTAATTCCTGCTTTCTGGTAGAAGTCAGAAAAAAATTAATCTTAACCACAGCATGAAATTGTTAAATTCACCTAAAACAAATGGTTTCTATTAAACATTAGAATCATTCTATGTGAAGTCTCAATAAATTAAAAGATTTCTTAGTCTGTCTCCTTTCTAAGAATCTCTCCTTCATGATTTCCCTGTGACTGTTACCATCACACTTTTAGGCACTTAGAGTTATGTTGATTCTTCTTGGCCTTCACCATCCTCAGTCCACTTATATATCAATCCATCACCACCAGATTGTGTCTATTCTTAATGACTGATTGTCTTTAGAATTGATCAATTCCTTCTGTTGCATCTTCATGGCCATCACCTTAGCTCAGGTCCCTATCAGCTCACACCAATACTACTGCTGCAGCCTCCTGATTATCCTGTCAATAACTTCTGCTTTCAATCCATTTTACGTCCTATACCAGATTAATTCTCTTGAAAGGGTACTCTCAAAATGTTAACTTCCTGGTCAAACACTTTCAATGGCTTCTCACTTCATACAAGATAAACCTCAATTTCCTAGGCCTAGAAATCAAGACCTTAAAAAACTGATCATAACCTATCTTTCCAATTACTTTCCTTTGACTTCATTTAAACTGCTTGTTCCAATAAAACTGATCTACAGACCTCTCCCGAGGACTCCTTAAACTTTTCTACATTTACTCTCACACGATTTTCCCTTCCTAGAATGCTCTCTTCCTTTTCTCTACCTATTAAAATCTTATCCACGCTGCAAAGCCCAACTCAAATTGTACCTAATCCCCAAGGAACTTTCCCTCCTCCTCCTGAATTCTTATAGTGCTCCCCATCACCAATCATTTGAAATACATTTTCTTGCAATTGGTCAAACCATGCAAAACTGCCAGTGTTCAACCATTTTTTACCTACAAAAATTGCAGTTGCCTATCATTCAATCTAATCAAATCACACCGCATTTCAGTCTATTATTTACATTTTGTGAACTTCCCTCTGGATCACAAGCTTTCTAAGGGATGGAACTGTATTTAATCACCTTGACCTCCCCAGTTTCATACGGTTTCTAGCACAGCATAGGCGTTTAATATTTATGGAACCAAAGTAAATATCATAAGATAGCTTATTCAATATTTTACCTTTCCAACTAGTTTATGGGTTCTAAGCAATCACAGTCTTGATCTTAACACTCCTTTGTATTAATTTTCCTTATAGGATTGCTTTGTACAGAGTCAGTATACAATAAATATTTAGAAATTAAATCTATATTTGTTGGCATACTTCTTTCATTTTCAAATCAGTTTAGATAGTTGAAATTATACCTGTAACTCCTTTGTTTCCTGAAGTTTTCTTTTTTCAGCTTGTTCAAACTTTTCTTTCCACATTCTTTCCAAAAACAAACAAAATGATAAGAGTTGAAAACACCCAGATATATGGGATTAAGAATCAAGAGATAATCCATGAAAACTAGGGAACTACCTAGTAATATTTAAAATAAGATATTCTGGGAGCGGGCTGTTCTACTCATTAGGAAGTAGGGAAAAAGACTCAGTGTCCTCTTAAGGTCCCTACCAGTTCTAAGATTCCACAGCAACATTATTTAACACTTAAAGTATTGACTCTATTCTACCTTTGCATTTCAGCCATGTCTCTCTCCCGCTGATGCAGTTTCATTCTTAAGGATGCTATTTCTTGCTGATAGAGCCTGTATCGTTCAGGGTCAATATTCCGATTGTTTTTCTGAGCAGTTTTTAGCTTTTCAATTTCTGCCTTCAGTTCTGAAGATTTATAAAAAGACACATGATTAATAACATTTAATGCACAGTACCTTCTGCTTCCACAGTAGACATAATTCTTCAATCTCCTATTTCATTTGATTTTTTTTTTTTTGAGTTGGAGTCTCACTCTGTTACCCAGACTGGAGGGCAGTGGCCGCTGCCGGCCACCACAGCCTCAACCTGCTGGTCTCCAGTGATCCATCCACCTCAGCCTTCCAAGTAGCTGGAACTACAGGCGCGCACTACCATGCCACGCCCGGCTAATTTTTTTTTATTTTTATTATAGATATGAGGTCTCGCCAAGTTGCCCAGGCGGGTCTCGAACCCGCGGGCTCAGGCAATTCACTCACCTCGGCCTCCCAAGGCGCGGGATTACAGGCTGAGCCACCGAGCCCGGCTCATTTGATGTTTTAAATACAGTGTTACAAAACGAAGCAGAATATTGGAGAAATCAGATTTATTTTATTTACATGACCTATACATCTTTACTCAGCTTTAACCTGGAAAATTGTTCTCATATTAAAAGAAATTTCCCCCTTCATAAGTAGGATGGCCACATAGTATATTATCCAAAGCTGAACACTTTTGACAGGCAAACATTCATTACATTGGAACAACAGACATTAACTGGGATTGCCCTAGGCAAACCTCACTCACATGTAGGAAAAAGATCAAAGATTTTTCAAGCTAGAATTTAGAATATTTATATTTATTTTTGGAGACAAGGTCTCACTCTGTTGCCCAGGTTGGGGTGCAATGGCATGATCAGAGCTCACTACAGCCTCAAAGTCTGGGGCCCAAGACATCCTCTCACCCCAGCCTCCCGAGTAGCTGAGACTATAGGTACTAGCTATTGTGCTTGGCTGAATACTTATTTTTTAATGAAAATAGTCCCACTTGTTAAAAAAAAAAAAAAAAGGACCCAAAAGGCAAAAGATGGACCATGATAGAGAAAACTGATTCTTCTCTGGCTCACATTTCTAAAGTCTCTATCACCTTCTGCTGCTAAAAAGGGACAGAGGACAAAGGGGTATTAAAAGATGATGTTCTACATTATCAAGTATAAAACTGCACAAATCAAGATTTCTTGCAGGTATTAAAGTCTACCCTAAGTGGATGATTATGAGAGATAAATAGAAAGCAATATTTAGCACAAATGAAGCTAGGCCTTTGCTTGAAACTCAAGCCAAAATAGCCTTTGGATCAATGAACTAAGCAAGAGCAGAATAAATAACAATGGGAGAAAGTTCATAAGAGAAAAATAATAAATAACTTTATTGATATTTTGCTGCATACATCTATGATGCAATATTTAAATTTTTTTATGCTTGCTGTTCCCTACACCTTTCTTATTTTTGAGTGGGAGTCTCATCTTGTCTCCCAGGTTAGAGTGCAGTGGCATGATCATGGCTAACTGCAGCCTCAACTTCCTGGGCTCGGTTGATCCTTCCACCTGAGCCTCATGAGTAGCAGAGACTACAGGCATGCACCACTACACCAGTCAATTTTTAAATTTTTTTTGTAAAGATGAGGTCTCACTATGTTGCCCAGGCTGGTCTCAAACTCCTAGGCTCAAGCAATTCTCTCGCCCCAGTCTCCCAAAGTGCTGAGAGTACAGGCATGAGCCACCACACCTGGCTGTGCTATTTCCCCTTTATTCAGACTCTATTTTCTGTACTCTTTTTCTGCTTTTTCCCCTAATTACTTTCCTGTTGTCCTTCTACCTATTTTCCTTCAGCACTGTAGGCTGATGACTAGAATCTGTTAAAAACAGGTACGGAAAAATATTTGATTTTCTTAAATTGCTTATTTTAAGATTGGAATTATATGAATCTAAACTGTGGCAGAATAATTTTTAAATTCTGAGAAAAATATTTACCTCTAATTAACTTAGCATTCATATCTTCATTTACTTTGGCAATGTTGACTATTAAGCGGGCTTGGTTAGCATATCTAAGTGTGCTTAAGGTTTCTTCTATGTTGCTGGCAGCGGGACTAATTGTAGCAATCATTGCAGTTTTTGAATTTCCACCCAGACTTTCTTTTAACAGCCTTGAAGGAAAAAGAGTCATAATTAGACTTTGCTTCTACAACAACCTAATAACAGTAGTTATCAAAAAGCACAAAACTAATAGGTATATAATACAGTACTACACTCTTTACTCAAATATCATTTAGCACTTTCTTTGATATTTGTAGCTATCTTTAGATCTTATAAACAATATTTCCTCTTATACTTTTTATATTGCTTCATGAAGCAATAATCTGCACAGAGATTTTAAAATATGGTTAACCATCAAATATTTAGTAAGATACCTCTCCCCTTATGAGACTGTGAGCTACTTTAGGGAAGGGATCATGTGTCTTGGTCATTTTTGTATTTTCAATGCTACCACAACCTTTCAAAGTAGGTGCTCAATAAATGCTGACAGTGATGGATGTACATATAAAAAAAAATTCTGTACTGCATGCAAAACATTTATTTTAGAGAAAAAAGAGACATGAGACTTAAAATATATATTTTATTAACACAAAATGAATTTTACTGCTTTTATCTTTCAAAAGGCATTAGAAAATCATATTTCCCTTAAAAGTGTCAAGGCAGCAACTATATTATAATAAATCAATGATAAAGACACATTGCTATCAAGTAGAAATGCAGTCCTTATAATAATTGTATATTAGTGCTTATCATAATTAAATATTAAATCTATACAGATGTAATTTGAGTGTAATGTATTGGAAATTAAATATATATTCACTAATGAAAACACTTACTGATCATTCATGTACTGGCCACTGTGTGTTATGCAAACAAATTATTCTATTTCACTTTATACACACAGCAATGTTTGGTAAAACTCTATATGTTCAAACATCAGGCACAAATAATAGTTAAATATAAGAATAGCTGTTTCCACTCATATAGTACATATATGAGTTTCACATTGATAATTTTTTTTTTTTGAGTTGGAGTCTCACTCTGTCGCCCAGACTGGAGGGCAGTGACCGCTCCCGGCCACCGCAGCCTCGACCTGCTGGGCTCTGGTGATCCTTCCACCTCAGCCTTCCAAGTAGCTGGAACTATAGGTGCGCACTACCACACCCGGCTAATTTTTTATTTATTGTAGAGGTGAGGTCTCTCCAAGTTGCCCAGGTGGATCTCGAACCCACAGGCTCAGGCAATCCACTCACCTCAGCCTCCCAAAGGCGCGGGATTACAGGCTGAGCCACCGAGCCCGGCTAACTTTTTTTTTTTTAAGTTGGCATCTCACTCTGTCGCCCAGGATGGAGTACAGTGACACACTCATGGCCACAGCAGCCTCTACCTGCTGGGCTCAGGCAATCCTTCAGCATCAGCCTTCCAAGTAGCTGGAACTAGAGGCATGTGCCAACTGGCTAATTTTTAAAAATTTATTGTAGAGATGAGGTTTCGCCAAGTTGTCCAAGTTGGTCTTGGACCCCTGGGCTCAGGCAATCCTCTGCCTCTGCCTCCCAAAGTGCCAGGATTACAGATGTGAGCCACTGTGCCCAGCCTCACATTAATAATTTAATCCTCCTGATAACCACAAAAGTATTGATATTATTCCTATCTTACAGATGAAGAAGCAGGCCAGAATATTAAGTTATTTGTCCAAAGTCACAGAGCTTATAAGATACAGAGCTGAGGTTCAAATCCAAGTAGTTTGGTTCAGGAATTCATACTGCCACCCATTTCTGCATCTCAAAGTTACATGAGGTTAGCCTATCATTCGTTTCCCCATAGTATTCACTATGTTTTATAAAATTCTTTATACTTCAAAAGATACTTGCCATGTAAGAACAGATTCACGATAAGGAATAAAAACCCTCCTTTGGTTTCCTTGTTCAGAGAGTGCAGATATAACTTTTCCCAAAGATAGCAAAGACTTGTTAATACTCACACCTTCCTGTATATAAGACAAAAGAATTTTTTAACTTAAAATAATTTCTCAGCAACAAATTTATTTCACAAGATACATTTCTCTCATTTAATTATTGAGTAAATATTTTCTTCTATAAACTACCAACTTTCTTATGACTCAGAATTTAGTTTCTTTAAAAATTAATCATAACTAAAAAGTATGTATCTGTCTTTAAACCACAGCAATGCAGACAAAGATACATTTTTTAGATAAGTATATTCAGTTTGTTCTCGCCTAAACATAATGTCTTCAGGAATACATTTCATCAAAAGGAGAAAAGCATCACATTTACCTTCAGCCGATCTCCACTTGTGTGCGTCGTTGAACAGCGCTCACTGCCTGCCAGATCTACTAAGTTTATGCGACTCGTTATTCTGTGATCATGTTCTTCCCCCTCCACAAATTCTGTCTACAACAAAATATTAGAATACTTTAAATTCTTCCATGACTTGCCATCGATAGAAGTCTTTTTTTCTTAAGAGACACGGTCTTACTTGTTGCCCAGACTGGAGTGCAGTAGTGCAATCATAGCTCACTGCAGCCTCAAACTCCTGGGCTCAAGTGATCCTCCTGCCTCAGCCTCCTGAGTAGCTAAGATTACAGGTGGGTGCCACCATGCCCAGCTAATTTTTAAATTTTTTGTAGTGTTGTTCAGGCAGGTATCAAACACCTGGCCTCAAGCAATCTCCTGCCTCAGCCTCTAAAAGCACTAGTATTACAGACAAAAGCCACCATACTCAGCTCCATCAAAATAAAACTGTAAAAGAGAAAGTTATACAAGAGTACAAGTCATGCATTTATTTTTAAAACCATCCCTTCTTGAATTTGTGATAATTTGTAACACAAAAATATTCACATAGTCTACTGAAAAGAATATATTGAGCAGTGATTGAATTATGCTGAAATAAATTACTTTAAAGGAATTAAAATTCAGTTATAGTAAAGAAATATTAAATAGAGAAAAAGTTTAATGCTCAAAGAGGCCAAGGGAGGTGGGGGTGGAATTGACAGCAATGGGAAACTGCCATGGGAGAGGGGGCACACCTCATCAACAAGGGTACCTAAATAATGAACATTTGTATACCGAACCCTGAATTGTACCCCACATCTTTAAAATTAAAAATAAAAACTTTTACTTTCTGATGTTTTTCTAAATATTCTATAATTACAATATATCACTGATAATATACTATCATATATTGATATGGTCATATCTATGATATCATGATGAAATAATCATCTATTATTGATTTTTAAAATTGATAAATAACATACTGCCATATATACCAAAAGTCATTCAGTCATTATGTATATTTTCTAAAATTCAGTTTAGTTTATGTATTTATATGACCCTTTTACCTTTTATTAACAATTTAAAGAAGAAAATAAGATATAATAAGATATACATGAAACTTAAATGTATTGTATTTACTATCTTGCCTACAAAATGAAATAAAATACCTTGGTCTGGGTCATCACCAGGGTGAAAACTGAATGAGATCGGGAGCTTTTATCATTCATCCCAGTAGCAGCAGTTGCTCTTTGTTTATTTCCCAATTCTAGCCAGCTCTAATAAGAAAAAACAAATAAGGTCAGATCGGCAGACCGTAATAATTAAAAATTAAGAGACGACAAAGAAAGCACATTTGGTAATATATACACACATAATTAATTTATAAAATGAAATGAATAAATATTTATCTTTGCCTATTTTTTGTATGTGTCACAGAAATCAGAATCAGACAATAGTAGCTTACTTAAAAAAATGCTACTCCTAGCCGGGCTCGGTGGCTCAGCCTGTAATCCCGCGCCTTTGTGAGGCTGAGGTGAGTGGATTGCCTGAGCCCGCGGGTTCAAGACCCACCTGGGTTGCGAGACCTCATCTCTACAATAAATAAAAAAATCAGCCGGGCGTGGTAGCTCGCGCCTGTCATCCCGGCTACTGGGAAGGTGGAGGCAGAAGGATCGCCGGAGCCCAGCAGGTCGAGGCTGCGGTGGCCGGGAGCAGCCACTGCACTCCAGTCTGGGCGACAGAGTGAGACTCCAACTCAAAAAAAAAAAAAAATGCTACTCCTTTAAGGTGACATGATGTTCAATATTTATTTTTAATACACAAGAGCAATTCTTGTGAAAGCTTAACAAACAAAATCAGTTCAGCACTTCTCTGCCTTTAGGTAAGATCACGTACAACATCAGTTCATGGGCGTCTCTCAGCCTACTCTGGTTCAAAAGGCTGCCTAATAAAAATAAATTTAAAATGTTTAAAAAAATTAGATCATGATACATTAACATGTCTATTTTTGTGTAGACAGCAATTAAGGAGAAATATTCTTATGAATATTTAGGATTATGCTCTACCTAGTGAAAAGAAGACAAAATAGAATCAGTCTTACCTGGATATCAGAGTAAGAACTGACAACATTCCTATTTTAAGAAATGAAAAGACAAAATCCATTTTACTAATGATATTCTTGTTCTCATAAAATAATAGCATTTCAATTACATAATTACACTCTGAAGATTGCAACAGACTAATTCACAAATACTGTTATACTGATTCTCCCTGAATCTTTAATTTTCCCCATTCTTGAAGGGCAGAAAATAAAATAATGCTTTAATTTTACCAAAAAGTATGACTTTTCTTAATATAATGAGGTATTTTAATATTCAAGTCTAAATCACAATACCAAAAGTTATACTTTAATACACACACCACACCCCCCCCACACACACACACAGCTCTATGTGTATTTGGGCGTGTATGGGTCCCAACATAAGCCCAGATTATTAAATGGAGCTAAATTTATACCCAATCACTTTTCCTTTCCTGTAAGAAAAGCATTTGGAGTGTTGAAAGAGAAAGTAAATGACTCTTGGCATATAACACTCTTAACCCATCTTAGCACATTCTTCCCTCTTCAACTTAAAGTAATAGATATAAAAAGCAGATTGAGAGGGAAGATTTAACTTTATGGGGAAAAGAGAGGTCTAAAAGGAAGAAAGATAAAATATTTACTTCTTACTTAGTATATTAATACTCTATGCCGGACACTTTAAAGGTACTGTGAAAGATAAAAGCAAAAATAAAAACAAGGAACTAACACCCTATGGGGAAAGGGAGACAACTTAATAAGATAATATTATGGCTAAACAGTTATGGGCTTCAAAGCTGGGGAGGTCAATAAGACTACAATAAAGTTATTGGAGAACAACATTATTCTATTATTCTATTCATTTGTTTTTTCCTCCTTACATTGACAGCGCTTCAACATATGGTCCAGAAATAGGATGTTCCCGTACTCTCAGCTAGTAGAAGCAAATATTTGTATTATTAGAAGTATGACAAATATTTCAAATAAAATATAACTTTAAATGATTGCTTTTTCTATATTTTGAGTTGAAGGTGAAGAGATTTGTCTTTACTTTATCCAGAAAAAGAAAAAATATAAAGGCTCTCACAAAAACAAATCTGTAAGGCATTAAGAAACTGCTTCAATACCAAAAACAGTTTATAGTAGCACAATATGCAACAATATATTATAGCATCAAAAGTCTTACTAGTTTTTTATTAAGTTAAATCTTGCAGTAGCTATTACTTATACTTGTGTACTTTTAAGCATCTAAAACACATTCATTAAATTTCAGACATTAAACTTTTCCTCATTGTTAACATACGTTTTCAACTTTTTGACCAGAAATTTTAAAACATAGAAGTCACAGAAGAAAAGGTAAAGTTCTGATTAAGTATTTTGATGTCACCAATAAACAGTAAACTGCATGACATGAACAAGTGGAGAAAGCAATTGACTTCTTCAGATTGTTTCTTATGCCCCAAAGTCCTTTGTAAAATTAAAATTTTTTAATTCTAATAGCAGTTTTTTAAAAAGCTCATATGAGCTGGGCTCGGTGGCTCAGCCTGTAATCCCGTGCTTTGGGAGGCTGTGAGTGGACTGTCTGAGCCCATGGGTTCGTGACCTGCCTGGGCAACTTGGCGAGACCTCATCTCTACAATAAATCAAAAAATCAGCCGGGCATGGTAGCGCATGCTTGTAATTCCGGCTACTCGAAGGCTGAGGTGGAAGGATCGCTGGAGCCCAGCAGATCGAGGCTACAGTGGCCGAGAGCGGCCACTGCACTTCAGCCTGGGTGACAGAGTGAGACTCCAACTCAAAAAAATAAATAAATAAAAAGCTCATATGACTGTGAAATTTCCTACTTCACAGATTATCTACAAGACACAAATTTGTTAAATAATTCACTGAAATATGTATTCTATGTTAAAAATATATTTTTAAAAGCTTTTACTGCTTTTTGCCTTATAGACTATCTGGGATTTGACTTTGGTAGTTCAACTAAATCTTTGAACAAATATTTTATATTTAACTTTTACTCAATTGTGGGTCAAAATAAAGAGGCTAGATTTTAATAACTAATATTATGTCCACTAAGGAAATAATAAGCTTATTTTCTAAATAACAACCTAGTTAGACTGCAGATCCCAAGCTTTGCTATCAAATAATAGCAATTTAGTAAAAAATTAAGGTATATCATCCTGAGAACTCATGCAATTATATGTACTTATAAGAACAAACATTTAAAACAAATATAAATTATTTTAATCTTACTGGTTGCTTTCTCTGCCCATTTTCACTTTTACAAACCAGAAGGTCATGAATTTTTTCATTATATACTTCAAAGAAGCTCATCTCTAGGTGGTAGCTGACCTAGTAGAATAGAAACATAGCATGCAATTTATTTTAAAATTCTTTGCATTTTTTGTTTTTGCAAATTATATGTGATTAGGGTCTAGTATCCAAAATATATAAAGAACTTGTAAAAATCAACAGCAAAACGACAAACAGCCCAATTAAAAAATGGTCAAAGACTTAAATAGATATTTCTCCAAAGAAGATAAACAAATGGCTAACAAGTACATGAAAAGATGCTCAATATCATTTCTTAGTAGGGAAATGAAAATCAAAACTACAATGAGAAACTACTTCACACTCACTGGGATGACCATATGACCATTATCCAAAAAAAAAAAGGGAGATCAAGAAGTGTTGATGAGGATGTGGAGAAACCCTCCTCCACTGCTGGTGGAGATGTAAAATGGTACAGCCACTTTGGAAAACAGTTGGCACTTCCTCAAAAGGTTAAACACAGAATTACCACATGAACCTGGAATTCCACCCCTTATACATCCAAAATAATTAAGAACAGTTATTCAAACAAAAACATGTATCAGTGTTCATATCGGTAGTATTCACAATAACCAAAAGGTGGAAACAACTCAAATGTCTATCAGTTGATGAACAGATAAACAAAACTGGTATATCCATACAATGGAATATTATTCAGTCATTAAAAGGAATGAATTACTGATATAAGCTACAACATGGATAAGCTGCCAACACATTATGCTAAGTGAAAGAAGGCAGACACAAAAAGTCACAGTATGATTCCATTTATATGAAATTTCCAGAATAGGTAAATCCGTAGAAACATAAAACAGATTAGTAGTTGCCAGGGGTTGGGGAGAAGGGAAAATGGGTTGTGACTGCTTAATGGGTACAGGGTTTCCGTTAAGGGCGATGAAAATTTGTTGGGACTAGATAGAGATGACAGTTGTACAACATTATGAATATACTAAATGCCACTGAATTGTATACTTTAAAGTGGTTAATTCTGTTATGTAAATTTCCTCTCACTAAAAAAATTATAATATGAACAACAAAGTATTTGCATTTCTTCTTAATTTCAATTCAACCCAATAAGCATTTCTTAAGTACCAGCCTACTATGTGTATGGCTTTAGGCTATTGTCATAGGATATGAAGAAGTGTAAGGTTCTTGCCCATGAGGCTAAGATTGCAGAGAAATACAACATAATACTCCAATAGATGAGACAGAGCAATAGAAAACTAAGAACCAAAATGAGGAATAATGACTCATCAAAAAGGGAAAAAATTAGGATAACCAGGGAGGATGGGGAAGAAATAAACAGAATGTTTGGTGTGAGAGATGGAGCAGACTTGACCAGAAAGAGAGAGTAAGGCATTCTTCAGGTAAGTACAGCAGCGTCTGTGCATGTTGTGTGCTCAGAACAGGAAAGACACTGCTGTATACTAGCATTTGATCTGGTAAGATGAAAACTTAAATCAATAATTCTTCTGACTGGGGCAGAAAGGCATCATCAGACTAATTGGGGCTGACTTTCTCCTCCTTTGACTGAGAAAGATATGGTATAAAGGCCAGAAAGAGGAAATTTTGCTTCCAGACAGGCTTTCTGAAAGTTTGGGCATGGTTTCCTTATTAGAGAAATAAATTTCTCTAAGGAAAGTTTTAAGGGAGTGTCAAAGAGATTTAGGTTCAAGTCACCAAATATTTATTGTGTCCCACTAGGTACAAAGCACTCTTTTAAGAGCTGCAGGAGAATATAAGATAAACTGGACATAGTCTTTATCCTGAGAGAATGTACATTCTAACTGAAGATGCAATATAGTACAAGGGAAATACAAGGCAGAGTATGGTTGGTGTCATGGGAGAGGAACAAAGCACTTCCAGACAGAAGACCAGGTTTATGGGACACCATGTAATTATAAGTTCACTACACATGCTGTGATACAGTGTGGGAGCCTTAGAATTCAACAAGCATGTATTAATGCCTATTTTATATAAAATAGTGTATTACACTATGGAGGCTCCAGAAGGACTTAGAGATAAAAATGTAGACGGAGATGTGCTGGGAAAGGTCATCAGGGCCACACTGGAGAGGACCTATTTTTTACTTCTTCTGCCATCATGCTGACTATACAACTCTCTATTACTCCCATTCACCTACCCTCTACCATCCTGAGTAATTCCAAGATTCATATAACCACAATCATTTAGTTGGGTTCACTATGTTCTGGGTACTCTTCAAAACCTTTTACATAGACCAACTCATTTAATCCTCACAATGAACCTATGAGAAAAATATTATCAACATCATCTCTATTTTCTGGGCTGAAACACAGAGAGAGGTTAAGCAAATTGTTCAAGGTCACTCTTCTAGAATAGTAATGTGGCTTACATTCAAATTCAAATAATCTATCTCCTAAGTCCCTGGTCTTAACTATGCATTATACTGTATTACTAGGTGATATAGTTATTCCATGCAAAATCTCAGCCTCCCAGTTCTGTGAAATCATTCCAAAGAGCTCTGCCTCTATTTCATTTATCTATATCTCCTTGACTTTTATTACCTTCAAGTTACTCTCCCTCTAAAATCTTAAACAGCCAATAGAAGACTCTACCCCACAAGGCCACAGCTTTCTCGCTCTTATTCCCACTAAACTTGGACTTGAATCACATTTCATCTCAAACTCTCCAGACCACCATGTTTCTACTGATCCCCCTACTCCTCTTATTTTCTTTTTTCATTTTTTTTTTGAGTTGGAGTCTCACTCTGTCACTCAGGCTGGAGTGCAGTGGCCGCTCCCAGCCACTGCAGCCTCGACCTGCTGGGCTCTGGTGACCCTTCCAACTCAGCCTCCCAAGTAGCTGGAACTACAGGTGTGCACCGTCACGCCCGGCTAATTTTTTGATTTATTGTATAGATGAGGTCTCGCCAAGTTGCCCAGGTGGGTCTCGAATCCGCTGGCTCAGGCAATCCACTCACCTCAGCCTCCCAAAGCGCTGGGATTACAGGCTGAGCCACCGAGCCCAGCTTTATTTTCAATTCAATTACTGGAAGTGAGAGGTTGAGGGGAGAAGATGGGGAGGGCAGTGTATCCACAGAGAAGAGAAGACAGAATTCCTCATCTACTCAATTCTGCTTTTCCTCTCATGATCTCAAAAAATGCCACCAATATCTATTCTGGTTCTCCAACCAGAAACATAGATTTCTCTCTCCTTCATCCTCCATTTCCAATTGTCAGTAAGTCTTACCAGTAACACTTACAAAGATCTCTCAGATGTGTGCTCCCTTGGCCCACCCTATTGTCACTATCTTAGTTAGTACCTCAGGATATTTCATCCAGCTTACAAGTCCCACAGCTGATCTCTTTGTGTCCAGTTCTACCTCTCTTCAGTCCATTCTCCACATTGCAGCCAGGGCTATCTTTTTTTTTTTTTTTAGAGCAAATATGATCAATATGACTTCCTTGCTTAAAACCCTTCCACAGCCTTCTAGATTCCTGGAAGCATAGTTTATAAAGTCCTTCATGAGCCGAGTTCTGCTTGTCTCTCCAGTTTCATCTTTTGTTACCCTCCCCCCTCAAATTCCAAGCTCAAAACAAAGTAAACAATTTATAGATTCCCAAAGGCTCCCTCCTTTCTTGCTTTCCAGTCTTTGCACATGCTGCTCCCTCTCCCAGGAATGTCCTTCTCCCCTTCTGCACCAAGCTAATAACTCCTATGTAGCCCTCAAAAATAAGCTCAGTTGTTCCTTCCACTACAAGAACCTCTGTCTCCCTTCAGTCTTACATATTCTCACTTATATAGGCTACCACAGCATCTGTTTTATTTAGCATGTAATTGATTGTACTTGACTGTTAATTGGCCCATTTCTCCCATTACACTCTCTTGACTACAGAGACAGGGTCTGATAACTCTGCCCCCAATCTAGTACAATATTTTCCCAATTTTCCTTTGTAAGAATTACTAGAAGCATGAAAATTATAAAACCCAAAGCACTAACCCAGATCAACTGACTCAATCTCCAGAAGAGATTTTTAGCAAGTGCCTGCACACACACGCACAGACATACCTCCCCCTACCACATCCTTGGTGATTGTGATAATCAAGCAAATTTGACAGGAATAAAACATTGGTCTAACACATTGCCTGGCAACAGCAGATGCTCAGTAAACACTTGCTGAATGTATAAATAAGAGAAAAGGGAAGCCAGCACAGCCTGTTCAGGTGTAGTACAGTGGAAAATGCAAGTCTTTTGAAGTAAAATCTGGATTCAAAGCCCAGCTTCACTACTTTTTGTGCTTCATATTATCCAAAAGTTTAGCCTACTGTCCTTAGGTTAAGTCCATGTACCTATCTGACTACAGAGACATACATAATGGCACACAGCTACCACACTGTGAGCCTCTACACACACACGAAATCGAGCAGAGAACCTAGAGAGGACAGAAGAGACAACTCCTCTAAGCACTGTCCACCACTGAAGTTGATTCTGAATTTAGCAGCCCTGCCCTCCCTCTCCATACCACTACTCCAAAAAAGAGTGATCTAGAAACAAGGAGTACATCTTCCAGTAAGTATTTCTTTAGTGGCCATGACTCTGATTTAAACTTGATTTGACTGTTTTCTACTCTGATACGAAGCTTGCAGATATTATGAGAACATACCTCCTGGGTTTGTTTTTTGGCTACTTGAGCAAAAAGATCTTCACAAAACCTTGGAATTATTCCTCGTTCTTCACTGAATCCCATCATCCTAGAAAATACATTATGAATAAGGGGGAAACAAAATTAATTAGATTTTTAAAAATTCTTTTTGGGAAATGGGCTGGGGAGGGAGGAGCCAAGTTAATTAATCTCCAAGTTGAGAACTTGAACTCTGGAGCCAAATCTGCCTGAGTTTCAAATCTTGATTCTACCATCTATTAGTTCTATGACCTTGGACAAGACATTTAACCTCACTAAACTTCAGTTTCATCTTCTGTAAAATGGAAATGAGAGAGTACAAGCAAAGCCTTTAGCAGAGTGCCAGGAATACAGTAAGAATTCAATAAATGTTAGTTACTATTAAAATTCTGAGTATTTCCTTCTAGAACAGGTATTATTACCATAACTACCATTTATCAGATAGCTTAATTTTTAAAAAAAATTTTAAGAGATGGGGTCTTGCCATTAGTATGTTGCCTGGGCTGGACTCAAATGCCTGAAATGAAGTGATCCTCACACCTCAGTCTATCAAATAGCTTGGACTACAGGCATGCATCACCATGATCGGTTTAGATGCCTTACTTTTAATTCTCACAATAATACTTATAAGATAACCTCTCTGGGCTTCAAAAATGGGACCAATGATAACTATAAGGTAAACTGTATATCATGTGTAAACTGAAGCCCAGAGGTTAAGTAATTTGCCCAAGTTTGCCAGACTAGTATGAATGAGAACTAGTTTGCAGAATTAGTATGGATGAGATTTAGGCCTTGATCTGTGTGGTTTCAAAACTATATTCTATCGCACTATGCTGCTTCTCACAAAAGATTTAAACATTTCTGGATAAAGCAGTTGCAATATAACTTACGTATATGATTTTCCAGAGCCCGTCTGACCATAAGCAAAAAGACAGGTATTGTAGCCTTCAAAGGCTCTTTCTAGAAGTGGTGCTGCTAGCATCTCATAGACAGTTGTCTGGCTAGCATAGTGAGGGTGACATTCATCAAAAGACCAGAATGAAATGTCATAAATAAAATTATAAACTTGTTTCATATCAGGATGTTCCACGGTTACTTCTTTTCCATTCATGAAAACCACCTGGGATGCCTTTTCAATCTTCTCTCTTTAAAGACACACAAAGAAAAAGAAAATCAAGTTTCTATAATTATTGTGGGTATTGTTCTCATAGCATGCCTCAGAACTTGCTAAATATAACATTCTTCTAAGGCGAGATCGTCCTTTAGTCTTATGTGGTAAATGCAGCCTGCAAACATTAATCTAATGGGTTTCCAAAATATACTTTCTGTGGTTCCAGTGCCATTCCTCAAAGGGAAAATGAAATTACAAATTTCTTCTCCAGAAAACACATCCTATCTTTATAAGATTTTTCCTTTTGAACTACTTTTGCCCATCCGGTACTTACTATAATCTACCTATACTCTTCAGATCAAATTTAGAAACATCTTTATTATACAAATTTGGGGTATTAATCTATACAAAGCTGGCATAAAATACAAATATAACTTCAACAAACTCATTTGAATATTCAAGTTTAAATCATAAATTGATTTTGGCTACTAGTTAAAGGTCCCTCCTTCTAGATTCTCTCCCTTAAAATCACAAATCTTCATGTCCATCCTTCCATCTCAGACTTAGGTAGTAATCTTTCACTTACTCTAGATCTGTAGAAAAACAATATCACTCCTTGTCTGGTCCCAGATAGCCACCCACCTTTCTCTCTCTACCCTCCACCCTGAGACTCTGCTTTAAATCAGAATTTATCCTGGAAACCATCTGCCTCATCAATTTGATAACAGCCACTCCACATTGGCCCTGCTTTCAAAGTTTGTCTGATGAGTCTGAAATCAGGCACTTGGTCCCTTATTAAGTTCTTTTCAATGTAGTCATCCATCTTGGGTTTTGCTCCCACCAGCTCTTTTTTCTATTGATTCTCTTCCTGTTATGGTTCCTAAGTCTTTTCTGTTAGGCTTCCCAACTCTCTCAAAACAACTCATCCTCAGTTCTTTCCCCTTATTACTAACCACTAAAAAAAAATTTTACAGAGCTGTATAACTTGCCTTTACCTACTGACCAATTAGATTCAAACTGGAGGTTCCTTCCCACACACAACAACCACTAAACTCTTTTCTACTTGCTTAAATACACAGCATCAAGTTAATTACTACTGATCCTGTGACATTTTTCACCATCCTCCCTTAAAATATTTTAAAACAATTAGATTCCACGATCATATTTTGTCATGTACATCTTTCCCAACCCCATCTCTAATCTGTCTATCCCACCCACAATCACTTTTAGGGAGAGATTTTTTCCCATCAAAATAAAACCTAATAAATCACTACATTTATAATCACTCTATATAAATTGAAGATGATCATGATAATCACCACTCTGGAAAGGGTTTTGAAAGGACTTCTTCAAGGAATGACTAACCTGTCATGGCTCTTTTTAAGGAACAGATAGAAGATCCCAGGATACACTGCAGGTCTGAAAGCAGACTGCATTAGAGTCTTAAGTGACTCATTCAGACTTTTTAAAAATAATATATCTAGAGAAACTTATATATAGAAAATGTGGTGATTTCAATTTTTTTATTATCCACATACTACAACTAAACATAAAAGTTCTTTCTATATAAAAATATTGCCAAGGAATTTGAAGATAAGCCAGGCTCGGTGGCTCAGCCTGTAATCCCACGCCTTTGGGAGGCTGAGGGGAGTGGATTGCCTGAGCCCGTGGGTTCGAGACCCACCTGGGCAGTAAGACCTCATCTCTACAATAAATGAAAAAATCAGCCGGGCTTGATAGTGCGCGCCTGTAATTCCGGCTACTCGGAAGGCTGAGGTGGAAGGATCACCGGAGCCCAGCAGGTCGAGGCTGCGGTGGCCGGAAGCGGCCACTGCACTCCAGTCTGGGCGACAGAGTGAGACTCCAATTCAAAAAAATAAAAGAATTTGAAGATACACGAAAACACTGACTTTCCAAAGGCAGAAAATTAAAAACATGTTACATGTTATTGGCTTGGTCTTAGATTTTATAAGACATAACATACCTCCTGGTGAAAGGTCTTACACGTACTGCCACTGTCACTTGACTATTTTCTACTTTTAATGGGTCTGTTACTATAGAAGTGTTCTGAATTGCAGCATCTTCTTCAGGAGGTAATGTATTTTCTTGTGACCTTTCCCTTTTATTTGCAAGAAGAGAACTTTTTGGCCTTTGTTTAACCTGAAGGTTAGACATTCTATTTTTCAGTATTGATGCAGTTGGGCTCTTAAACTGAGGCATGCCACACTTCAGTGTCAATTTGTGTTCTGTTATACATTTCGTAGGCGTTCTTTTCTCTAAGCTTCCAAATTTACTTGAATTTTTTGTAATGTCCTTCCCAATACTTCTATGATATAAGTTTCCTGTTCCTGACACTTTGATATCCAATTGACTCTGAATAGGTTTTGTTGCCAAGTGTTCTGATCTACCAACTTCAATCTGACTCTGGGAACCAATGGGTGCTCTACTACTTGAGTACCTAAGTGAATCATTTTCATTTGCCCCTTTGAGGGCAGAAAATGTTTCTTTATATTTCTTATCAGCCATCATTTCAAAGTCTTTTGGGTCTTTAGCTGAAGATAGAGAAGATGCCACAAAAGAGTTTTTATCATTACTTACAATCTTTACATTTTTACTGGTTTCCTTAGAGGCACAATTAGTTTCAGTTTCACCACCCACATTCTGTGTCATTTTCAACTTTTTGAAAGAATCCATTTGAGTTGTTTTCCACTTTTCTGCAGAATCTGTTTTAGCACGACGTTGTAACGTAAGACATGTTTCTGCTGTTTTTTCAATTGTGTCTCCCCGCTCACCACCAAGCAAAGATGATTCTTTGTTCCTTGTAGCTCTTCTCTGAAGTGTCAAGCTACTCACAGGGTTAGATTTAAGGGGAGTATCTCCTGTTTTTTTACCGGCAGAAATAACATAGGTGCTATTTATGTCTCTGATTTTACATGCAGATCTCAGTAATGGATCATCATTTTCACATTCTGACATATCCGACTTCAAATGCAGCTTAAGTCTGCTACTGTGAGTGAGAGCACTCAGTGATGAACTCTCTTCAGAAGAAGGACTACCAAGGATGTTGCTGTTCTTTCTATTATGAGCAGTGTGTACTGACATTTTGGCAGAACAGTTATTTTTTAAAAGAATGCTACTGAAGAACCTAAACTTTTCCTTGAAAATTCAGTTGATTTCCAGTCATTTCTTATTTTTCAATTTCTAAAAATATCTTCCAAACTGCAAAACAAACAAACAAACAAACAAACAAACAAAAACATTTAGGTTACACAGACTACAAACAAGCATTAAAAATATAAAGAGTAAAGCTGGGCTCGGTGGCTCAGCCTGTAATCCCGCGCCTTTGGGAGGCTGAGTTGAGTGGATTGCCTGAGCCTGCAGGTTCGAGACCCGCCTGGGCAGCGAGACCTCATCTCTACAATAAATCAAAAAATTAGCTGGGCGTGGTAGTGCGCGCCTGTAATTCTGGCTACTCAGAAGGCTGAGGCGGAAGAATCGCCGGAGCCCAGCAGGTCGAGGCTCGGTGACCAGGAGCGGCCACTGCACTCCAGTCTGAGCGACAGAGTGAGACTCCAACTCAAAAAAAAAAAAAAAAAAAATATATATATATATATATATATATATATATGTACTCCTTATATATATATATATATATATATATATATGTACTCCTTATATATATATATATATATATATATATATAAAGAGTACCTCCCATTGTGTAAGTAAAACCCCAGAGGCATACATTACAATAAATCACAATCTCCAGCTCAGATATTGCTCCCAAGTAAGGTCTGACAAATCTCTTCCCTCAATGAGCTTACAATCATTATTCAACAAATATTTACTATGTTCCCATTAGTGGCAGGTTCTCTGATAGATACTATATACTTCAAAGACAAGTCTCCTGTTCTTATTTCCTTGGTCTAGAGGAAATATACACAGATAACCCATATATCAGGTCAAATGCCAAGCGACTTAAGAGATATAAAGTTATGCTGGGTGCTGTGGCTCATGCCTGTAATCCCAGCACTCTGGAAGGCTGAGGTGAGAGGATTGCTTGAGCACAGGAGTTCAAGACCAGCGTGGGCAACAGAGGGAAACCTCATCTCTACAGAAATAATCAAAAAATTAGCCAGGCATAGTGATAGGTTTCTGGGGGCCCTCCTACTCAGGAGGAGGCTGAGGTGGGAAGATCACCTCAGCTCAGGAGGTTGAGGCTGGTGAGTCATGATTGTGCCACTGCATTCCAGCCTGGGGGACAGAGAACCCAACACTAAAAAAAAAAAAAAAAAAAAGTAGAAAAAAATTTCCCCCAAGTACCCACAGCTTGGAGAGTAGAGAAAAGGACTAAAGGAAGCCCTAGCAACCAACGGAGTGTGGAGCAAAAACTTTTTATAAATACCTCTTAAAGGTATGTTGAATACAAGAATGCCTATAAAAGAGATTACATTGGTTGCTGTCACAAGGCAAATTATTCCCAAATAAGTATGATAAAAAACAAGCAGTAAGTATGATAATTCCTTGTGTTCAGAAGATGCAAAATTAGATAAGTAGACAGCCTGCCCTTTAGCAGTAAGACAACACATTACACAAGAGTGGGTTTATGTAAAAATACGTCAACAATACCTATCAGGCATTAAAGTTTAAACGAAAGAGAATAGGAGTGATATAGTTAAGAGCCGGGCTTCCAGTCAACTCTGCATCAGGCTTCTTACACAGATGCAAACAAGTCTTTAAATTTGCACGGCTGGTTCTAATTTGTAAAATGACTCCTGTTCAAACTATTGCAGATTATTGCTATATGAATGGAATTTAATTCTTAAGTGGGTCTTTTACATTTCCACATAAATAAGTCATCATTACCCCCCCCAAAAGTCATGTTATAAGCGACTCCCGTCAACTTTTCAAAGTAGAGAATCTTCCCGAGATGAAATAATTCAAAGGCAAGGAAGATTCCGAAAACTCTACTGCGACTAAAAACTATGTGCTGCTTGCCCTAATCAGTACAGTTTTTGTTTGTTTGGGGAGTTTCGCCATCAGATTTTAAAGAGGGCTACTGGAAGGAATACAAGGAAAGGCCGTCACAACTCAAACCAAAACATCCAGTGCGCCAGCTCTTCCTCAGCTGGTCACTACGAGGAGCTGTGACTGAGAAGGTACCTCCGTGCCAGCCGACTTGGTGGGTGAGACTCCACGAGTGAGGGAGGCCCTGAAGTCCGGCTCCCGGGTGTCCACAGAGGTGCTGCCCTGCACCCTCCTTCGGGGACTCCTTCGCCGCCAGCCCTGAACTCTGGGTAATCAAGTGGGGGACAGTAGCCGAGGCCACCCGCCCGCACCGCAGCGGTCGCTCGCAGAGGAACCGTCTACACGCCCTCCCCAGCCCCAACACTTCGCCCCTCCGCAGGGTGTGCCACCTTGGAAACGCCCTCGAGACGGTCCCCAGGTCACTCACCACCTCCAGCGCCGGGCGCCCGCGATGGCTGCAGTTTGAATGGGCGCCCCGCCTGCTGATTGGCTGCAGGACGTTACGTCAGGCGCCGCGCCTTCGCTTCCTCCCGCCCCCCGGAAGCGCCTAGACGCGACCTGCCCTCATCTCCCAGGCAACGCCCCGCCCCTCCTAAGGCTCGGCTAAAGCCTGGAGCGGTGGTGGTTGTAAATCTCAGAGACCGGGCGCGGTGGCTCCAGCCTGTGATCCCAGCACTTCCGGAGGCGGAGGCGAGAGGATTGCCTGAACTCAGGGGTTCGAGACCAGCCTGGGCAACTTGGCGAGACCTCATCTCTCCAAGAAATCAAAAGAATTAGCCGGGTGTGATGGTGCATGCCTGTAGTTCCAGCTCCTTGGAAGGCTGAGGCCAAAGGATTGCCTGAGCCCAGCAAGTCGAGGCGTGGTGGCAGTGAGCGTGCCACTGCACTCCAGCACGGGCAACAGAGTGAGACTCTGACTCAAAAACAAAAACAAAAAATCCCACCAGAAAAAGGGGTGGCGGTCTGGGGTGCAGAGGACACCCAGCTAAAGGGGTATAAAACGAGAAGACTGATATTGACACTCTTGTCAATTTTTTGTCTCTTAACAACAGGGTCTTGCTCTGTCCCCAGGCTGGACACTCGGGTCCAAGCGATCCTTTTGCCTGAGCCTCCCAGGTAGATGGGACTACAGGTACACGCCACCACACCTGGCTAATATTTATGTTTGTATGCATGTACAGACAGGGTCTCACTATGTTGTCCAGGCTTGTCTCAAACTTCTGGGCTCAAGCAGTTTGAACTCTGAATTCTGGGTAATTAAATGGGGGACAGGAGCTAAGACCACCCGCCCACACCTCCAGCAGTCACTCACAGGGGAAGCATCTACACGTCCTCCCCAGCACCAATACTTCGCCCCTCCCCAGGGTGTGCCACCATGGAAATGTCCTCATGACGGTCCCCAGGTCAACTCCTGCCTCGACCTCCCAAAGCGCTGGGATGATAGGTGACTCTATAAATGAAGCATAGTCTATCCACCTTCCATGGAAGACTTCATAATGTAAATGGCTATCCCCCCCAAGTTAATCATAATAATTAACACCAATAAAAAACAAGTATAGGAATGTCTTACGTAATTTTTAAAAAATTTTAATCCTGAAAATTTTATGAGGTAAGTATTAATATTATCCCCAGTTTGCAAATGAGGAACTGAGGTTTAGAGTTAACAAACTTATGAAAGATCAGACAACTAACAGTGGCATAACTAGAACTCCAGGTTGGACACAGTGGTTCATGCTTGTAATCCCAGCACTCCAGGAGGTGGAGGTGGTAAGATCACTCGAGGCAAGGAGTTCCAGACCAGCCTGGGCAACACAGCAAGACTCCCCTTGCCCCAATCCTGTTTCTACAAAAATAAAAAAATAAATGTGTCAGACGTTGTGGCGTGTGCCTGTAGTCCCAGCTGCCTGGGAGGCTGAGGTGGGAGGATCTCCTGAGCCCAGGAGTTCGATTACAGTAGCTCAGAGCAGGCCCCTGCACTCCAGGCTGGGCAACAGAGTGAGACTGTACAAAACAACAACTAACTAGAACACCAGTGTTGTTGCCAATAAGATTTAACTCAGTTTCAATAAATGTTCCAATAAGATTTTGAAGCCTAGGCCGAGCTTGGTGGCTCAACCTGTAATCCCAGCATTTTGGGAGGCCAAGGTGAGTGGATTATCTGAGCCCGCAGGTTCAAGAACAGCCTGGGCAACTTGGCAAGAGTGTGTCTCTACAATAAATAAAAAAATTAGCTGGGCGTGGTAGAGCATGCCTATGGTTCCGCCTCCTTGGAAGGCTGAGGTGGAAGGATCACCGGAGCCCAGCAGGTAGATGCTAGGGTGGCCATGAGTAAGTCACAGCACTCCAGCCTGGGCAATGGGAGTGAGACTCCAACTCAAAAAAAAAAAAAAAAAAAAAGATGTTGAAACCTGAAAGAAAATAACAAAAATACACTCTGCAAAGTAACCAAATCAATGAGAAGTACTCTGACTAAATAGATACTATTTGATAAATACGTATTATACTAGTGGATACTATAAGACAATATTTTTGAACAGGGTAGTCATTCTAAAACTTACATTAAAAATCATTCTAAAATTTAATTAAAATTAAGTTATAGGAAAGCTATCAGAAAATAGAATATAATATTTATCAAATCTGTGGGAGAATGATCATTCAGTTTAGAAGCAAGGCAAGATATGGCAAAGGAAAAGATGGACAAACTCAAAGACATAAAGAGTTTGAACATATGTTTCATTCAAAATAATAAAAATAAAATGTAAGGAAACTTGAAAAACACATTAAACCATGACAAAATATAAAGACCTCTTTCAAGTTTCTAAGTTTACAAATAAAGTAAGAAAATTAAGTAGACTATAAAAGTGAGCAAAGATATTTCACACAAAAAAGAATTCACATACATATAAAAATAATTTATATAAAAATAGAATGCAAACACTTAACCATTAGGTGCAAGTTTTTTTTTTAATTGGGTACAATGTTTAAAAATTATAATTTGGTGCTGGTGATTTTGCGCAAAAAGTTAAAAAATATATTTCTAAGTGATATAAATTGGTTTGCTTCTTGAGAACAGGGACCATATTTGTTTATAGTGTATCCCTAGTACTAGTATAAGTCCTGACAGATAGCAGTTGTTCAACAAATATTTGTTGAGTAAATTACAACCTCTTCTAGAAGCAATATGATCACACACTGGAAGAACCATAGAGCTATTCATACCCTCTGATCTAGTCACTGCTCTATAGAAATTTATTCTAAGAAAATATTGTAATAGAAACCAAAAAGTATGCAGGAATATTGTCTATCCAGATTAGCCCCTAATGGGAAAAAATATATAACTACCCAACCATGAGAAAATGCCTTAAATGCTTAAAAATGAGAAAAGAATTAATAAATTACATCAAAACTATGAAGTAATCATTAAAATTATCACTGGAATCCTCACGGGACCATCCTGTAGCTCTAACCACACTTCCCTCTTCTTTTCCTGTTAGATGCTCCCAATTTAATTCTAACCACAGGATTAATACTCCATGAAATCAAGGGGCACCTCTGGGCCACCTCCAGGGTACAAGAGGAATTTTGATCTTTTATTTATTACACAGAGATGGTGCTTCTCTCTGCAAATCCTGCCGGCAACTGACTAGCAAAGAAAGCCACTTAAACTCTGGGTGACTCAAGTTCCTCATTTGGAAATTGCAGATGATAATACTACCTACTCTGAAGAGTTGTAATGAGGATTAAATTAGATAATGTATGCAAAGTACTTTGCATAGAACCTGGCACAGGATTAAAGCTCAATGAATGTTAGTTATAAATTTCATAGCCTAATAAAACCCTCCAAAGCACGGAAAAGCTCTATTCAAGCGAGGAACTGGGATAGTGCATTTTATGGACCCTCTGTTATCATGATAATGACATACCTTATTTTATGAAGGATGGGGATTATGATTTAATCCCTAGAAATAACCAACAAGATGAAATAGTGAGTCCTTTTTGTAATGAACTCACTGTACTCTATTAAAAACCAGGAGAGAACAATGAAACACTGTCTCTAAGGGAGAACAATACTAATCTCTATTTTGCTCCGATTTAAATTTTTTAGAAATTCAGATCTTGTATGCTTTTGAAGGAAGATGAGAAAAAGGAATCCAGGCAATGAAGATTTGAACAGCACCAGGTTTGTAGGATGAGGCAACCGGATGCTTATCAATTCATTTCAAGGCTTAGTTCCTCTCAATCAGTGGCTAGCATCCCACCTGACTTTGGGTCTGTGGCGCCTTCTCCAACACCCAAGCCACTCCCAGCATTGAACTCTGCTCTCTCTCCTATTTAGGCAGAGAGAATAATTTGCTACTGCCAACACAGCAGCTGTTTAAAGTGCCCTATTATTAGCCGGATGTGGTGGCTCAAGTCTATAATCCCAGCATTTTGGGAGGCAGAAGATAGAGGATTGTCTGAGCCCAAGGGTTCAAGACCAGCCCGGGAAACTTGGTGAGACCTCGTCTCTACAATAAATCAAAAAGTTAGCTGGGCATGATGGTACACGCCTGTGGTTCCAGCTACTGGGAAGGCTGAAGCATAAGGATTGTCTGAGACTAGCAAGTTGAGGCTGTGGTGACTGTGAGCATGCCACTGCACTCCAGCCTGGGGGACAGAGTGAGATTCTGACACAAAAAATTAAAAAATTGGCCGGGCTCGGTGGCTCAGCCTGTAATCCCAGCACTTTGGGAGGCTGAGGTGAGTGGATTGCCTGAGCCCACGGGTTCGAGACCCGCCTAGGCAACTTGATGAGAACTCATCTCTACAACAAATCAAAAATTAGCTGGGCATGGTAGCACGCGCCTGTAGTTCCAGTTACTTGGAAGGCTGAAGCGGAAGGATCGCCAGAGCCCAGTAGGTCAAGGCTGTGGCGGCCGGGAGTGGCCATTGCACTCCAGTCTGGGTGACAGAGTGAGACTCCAACTCAAAAAAACAACAACAACAACAAAAATTAAAAATTAAATGTCCTATATATTCAAACCTATTTTCAAAAAATATATATAATTTTTGAGTTGCTTCCCATTCTGTCACCCAAGCTGAAGTGCAGTGGCATGGTCACGGCTCAGCGCAGCCTTAACCTCTTGGGGTTAGGTGATCCTTCTGCCTCAACCTCCTGAGTTGCTGGGACTACAGGCACACACCATCATGCCTGGCTAATTTTTTTATTTTTTTGTAGAGATGGGGTCTTGCTGTGTTGCCCAGGCTGGTCTTGAATTCCTGGCTTAAGCAATCCTTCTCCCCTCCCCCCTCCCCCTCTCTCCCCTCCCGAAGTGCTGACTTGTTACCTGGCCTATTTTCAAAATTGATTCATTAGAATAATAATTCCTTTGGGGGATTACAGTCAAAAGACCTACCTGTTATTCAAATTACTTTATCTCTCTGATCCTTGGCTTCCTTACCTGTAAAATGAAGAGCTAATATATCAACAATTGCTAGAAAAATAAAATTAGATAATATATATGAAACAATCTTTAAAATGTGACACATTACTGTACACAAATTTAGTTGATATGTTTTGACTATATATAGTTAACTCAAATATTTGTGAGAATTAAAATAGATAATGTATGTGAAAATAGATTACATTATGATAATCTCCTTATGTTCCATGCAAGCACAGTATATGGAACATAAAAACTCCATAAATGTGAACTAAATCAGAACCAACGGAATCTTCAGTCACCTAAGGGAATTCTACTGATTATTTTCTTAGTTTCCTACCTTATTCATCACAAGCCGCAAGCTTACCTTCATTTAAGCCCTTGTTTAGTTCTAGCCTCAGAGAAATAGGTGTCCCTCCTGCAATACAGGGTCAGTCCCACGCCTGTGTCCTGGATTCATCTTCCCCGTGTCCCAGGGACCTCCCTACATCATAGCCCCTATTTTCCCTCCATCTTTATCATCTCTCTTCTCTGAAAAAACAACAAGAAGAAAAGACACTCCTCACCCCTCTTCCTGCACCCTGGTTCTGTTTTATCTTGTATATTCGGTGTCCCGTTAGAAAGGGGTGCACCAGGTCTAGAGGGGTGTGAGGAGCTTCGGATTTGTGGGAGAGGCTTGGTCAGGGTTGTGAGTCTGGGCTGGGGAAGGGGTAAAAGCCAGAAGGAAGATGCAGACTGTGTCTTAAAGAAAATGCTGGCCAGAAGCAGTGGCTCACGCCTGTAATCCCAACACTTTGGGAAGCTGAGGCGAGAGGATTGTCTAAGCCCAGGGGTTGGAGACCAGCCTGGGCAACTTGGTGAGACCTCGTCTCTACAATGTATCAAAAATATTAGCCAGGCGTGGTAGTGCAAGCCTGTAGTCCTGCTATTTGGAAGACTGAGGTGGAAGGATCACCTGAGCCTGGTAGGCCAATGCTGGGGTGGCCGTGAGCGTGCCACTGCACTCCAGCCTGGGTGACGGAGTGAGACTCTGACTCAAAAAAAAAAAAAAAAGCCAAGAAGTAAAGACAACCGTTAAGACCAAGGGGAAAGCAGGGGCCATTAAAGCCCTCTATTAGCAGGATTGCAGTAAACTCAGGAACTAAGCCAAAGGAGAAGAGCAAGGAAGGAAAAGGTAAGAGAGTCTAGGACTTTTTCCGGGAACACAGCTGAAGTGTCCACAGCTCTTTTATCTTGGATGTCAACCTTAAAGTACTTGGTTGGGTCAACAAAAGGACAAGGACAGGACCCAGCCCGTCTTCATTCAGACTTCCTGAGGCCCCACACTCACTTTCTCTACTCTCTTTTATTTCCCTTCACTTCTCAGTTCACTCCCACTCTCTATTCCACCATTATCATTATATGAGAGACCAGAAAGGTGAATTTCTAGTCCTTGAGCTTCAGCTTTGAACAGGGTTCTGCTCTACAGAAAAGTGCAGACACACCCTCACCAAGGTAATTAGTAACCTTACTGCTAACTCTAACAAAAACTGACCTTCAGATCTCATGAGACTTGACCTCCCTGCAGCATTTAAAGCAATCCTCACAAGGGTACCTGCATAATGAACAATTGTATACCCAACCCTGAATTGTACCCTACATCTTCAAAATTCAAAATTCAAATAAATAAATAAAAATAAAGCAGTCCGCTATTGTTTTCTCAGGTACTCACTCTCCTAAGCTTGTTTCCTACATTTAATTGTTCTTTCTCCCAGTGAAATGGGGAATTAGAGAACAAAAGGGGAAAACTGGTTTGGGGTAGAACTCAGTTCATTTTCTGGAAAAATTGAGTTGAACATGCCAGCTTGGATGTCCAATTAGATAAATATATATGACAGCTGGAGCTCTGGCAGCCATTTTGGACCATGAGGGAAAAGTCTAGGTATGGGAGAGTAGGAATTGGAAGGAGCCTGGTCTCTCCCTTATAGAGAGATTGGAGCTCTCTATAAAACCCTGGATTTTCTACTTTCTGACTTCTTTTACACAAAACAGAAATAAATGTCTGGGTTTTTTTTAAAGCCACTTATTTGGGTTTTCTATTTTTGCAGCCTAACCCTAACTAGTAAACCTCCATTACCCACCTACAAAATACAAATCAAATATAACCTGGAAGACCCCATGATCGAGCCCCTGCTCATCCATCCCCTTGGTCTCCTGTCATAGCCTTTCCCCCTAATCGCATGCACATTATTCTCAATCAATTCAATTCCTTGTAGTTCTCTGAAGATGCCATATGTGTCTTTACGTGTCCATCTTGGTGTTCACATGGTTGTTAGGGAGCCAATGTCTTTGGCCTATTTCTAACCTCCCTGAGTTGGAGCCTCTGCAAAGGCACGCATTCAGGAAAGATTGTTTTCCTGAAGTTCCTCAGCGTAAACCAGGTGACGGCAGATGAACTCTTAACTTGAGCAAAGCATATCTCAAATAAACCTTATAGAAATTCTGAAAAGAAAAACAAGTATTTTTTTTTAATCCACCAGAGGGAGACAAAATGAAAGAAAACATGTGGAAAGAATATGAAGCAAAGGCAACACGTTGGAAGCCTCCTAGGTGATGTAAGATTTAAAGAATGGTTAATTCTTGCTAAAAGATGCAATCTATTACCATTTGGTCAATTTCTTTTTTTTTTTTTTTTTTTTTTTTTGGGGGGGTTTTTTTGGG
>NW_007253390.1:354769-355409 GCF_000164805.1 Carlito syrichta
TTTTAAACAGAATTTATTTGAAAGAAAATACATGCTTAAGAGAGACCATGGGAGCTTTAAAAAAAAGGACACAAACTTGCCTTTGACAAGAAGTTTTATATAATTTCACAAAGATAATTAAGCAAACCATGAAATAAGAGGGGAGAGCTGCAGGTATCCAGTCATGAATTTTGATTACCATCTCTCAACTTTTAAGGTCACAAGGACCTTCTAAATAATGAAAATTATTCCCTAACTAGATTTAGACTTTTCTTAGAACATTATGTATGTGTTTTGAGTAATTCCTTATTGTTTCTGTGATTTTTTTTTTTTAAATTAATCAGTATTTTTATTATAGTTTTGTGGGGTACAGTTAAGGGTTAGGTGTACAATTACGTTTCATTCAAACACCCTGTTGATAAAAGGTGTTTTCCCAGCCCCAAACAGATATTTGCTACTGTTAATCCCCTCCCCCTCCCCCCCATAGTTTCCCAGTACCGTCAGTCATTTTCTTATAGTATTACATTGGATGTTCAAGGTCCATTATATGAGTGAGAACATGTGATATTCTGATCTTTGTTTCTGTGTGAGGTCACTCAGTATTATAGACTCTAGTTCCATCCAGGTTGCTGCAAAATTCATGATTTTGTTCTTTTTTATG
>NW_007253390.1:355429-396625 GCF_000164805.1 Carlito syrichta
GCTTTTTTTTTTTTTTTTGAGCAGGATTTATTGAGAGGACAGAAAAGCTCCCACAGTGGAAGGGGACCTGAAGGGGTTGCCCAATTTCATATTTTTTAATTATTAAAATGTGGGATATATTTTCCTGCTTTGTAGACATTTGTATTTAGTTACATTTAGGGTCTGTAACACAAAGATGCAGTAAGACTATGAAAATTAATAATTTTCAAGTCCAAAAGACAAAGCAGAAGAGTAGAAAAGTAATAAAAGCACCCCACTTGAACTCCACCTCGGACTCTGACACAACCTAATGGTTGTGTCATGGATATGTCTCCTGACTGCAGTTCCTTCACTTATGAAACCAAATTACTGAATTAAATAATCATTGAACTACTGAGTTCCTGCTTCACACAAGATAAATAATCTCGTCTAATTCCATAATCCTATAAAGGAGGCATGATAATTACTGCTTTACATATAAGGGAAAGTTTCCAGTGAGTTCATTGGCTTGACTAATATTATACACTCAGATCACAGAGTGAGGTTCAAAACTCAGGAAATTGAGCACAATTGGCTGTAGTCTATACCACTACCTTGTACAACTGTTTTTACAAAAATTATTTCTGGTTCTCAGATTTCTATGACATAATAAGGACAAGAGTTACTCAAACTACGTAAGCCTAAAGGTAGTTTAAAAAATCTGTCATGTTTTGTATTTTCCTTCTACTTTCTAATAAATTAGACCAAGAGTCTTGGAAGTATCCAACAAAATATGCTTATACTTTTTGATCTGATCTGGATGATGAAATCTTTATTAATTCAGATGTGCTAAATTCAGTTAAACAATCTAAACACATTTAGCAATACTGCCAGTAATTTTAAAAGAACAATTATGTTAAGCTAGTAATCCTTTTTAATAAAATGTAAAGAAAATAACTCAGGAATTAGTACATATTACAGACACTCTTTTTCTCTTTGAATCATGCTGGTTTCATTCCAGTGAAGATTAATAAGATTTTAAAACTACTGTCAAACTCAAAGCCTAGTGGGTAGCCTATTTTTATATAAAGGAAACTCTGAGCCTTACATAAAGCGTCACTTAGGAAGAACAGTTTTTTTAAAGGACAAGTTTAACCTTCAATCAGGTGTCTTCTAACTGCCCTTTGCTAACATGGACCAAGATCATTTTTGACATTCTGTTGAAAATATTGCTGACTCTTCCAAGTAGAATTGTAGATGTTTTCCTAAAATGGGGAAAGAAAAGCTTTGAGTCATTTACCTTTCAACAAATTTAAAAAGAGGTATTTGATGATCTCAATAAGGATGTTGAGTATGTACAACTCACTCAGCTGTCTGTTCTAATCCCAAAATAATTGATAATCTCATTTTGTTTCCTTAGTACATGCCAAGGAAGTGCCTAGGATGTCTAGTTTCCTAGAATGATACAAATTTAGTTGTTTTTATAATCTTTTTTGGACTTTGTGTATTCATATAAATTGATTTTCTAATTTGAAAAACAGCATAAAAATTGTGCCAAATAATTTCTCCTCATATTCGTGGTTCTAAAAGGCAGCTGTCAAGTAAGAAGCCACCTGGATTGTAAGAATTATACATCATATTTGTCTTTCCAGAGGGGAGAAAAGAGAGTATTTCTTCAGTCTGGTAGCTTCATGAATAATTCCACATCCATCCACATGCATTTACTCATTTACATAAGGCTTTTTTTTTTTTTTTTAGACCACAGTCTGTTCTCTAACTCACAAAAAAAAAAAAAAAAAAAAAATCCACCATCAGGAAAGAGCTCTGCATTTTTTTCCCCCAGATACAACAGTCTAGGGTGCAACAGAGAGTCGAGTGTTCTATTGGGACTAACATTTTCTGTTTCCTCTAGCATACAAAGATGA
The DNA here is from genome assembly GCF_000164805.1 of Carlito syrichta. Lineage (NCBI taxonomy): Eukaryota > Metazoa > Chordata > Mammalia > Primates > Tarsiidae > Carlito > Carlito syrichta. The sequence goes on from NW_007253390.1 coordinate 357,313, forward strand.
ATAAATGATGGATTCCTCTGTCTTCTGTGATGAACAGTGTTTTCACAAGCTCTGGTGTAGGTTTATATGGACTTTATGGGTTTAATTTAACCCACGTGAAATTATGCCTAAAGAATTAGTCTCTTCACTGTACCCTTTGTTCCTCCCAGCTGTATTTCTTCAAATATTATGAATTAAGTTTCTGTACCACAAGCATTCACTGAACCCAAACATTCACTCCAACTGACAACAATTGGGCCTGAGCAATTTGAGATTGTCTTCCTGAGTAAAGAAAATTAAAACAAACTCTCAGTTTATCAGTTTGCTCCTCCACCCCCAAAATTTAACAAGGGCAATATAAACTGCTATCCTGGAAATTTGCTTCATTATTTGAAAGTCTAAAGCAGGGTTGTCCAAGATAATGTGAGCTACGTGTGAATTTTACACCTTCTAGTAGTCATATTAAGAAAAGTAAAAATTAGCCAGACATGGTGGCGCATGCCTGTATTCCTAGCTACTCTGGAGGCGGAGGCAGGAGGATCGTTTGAGCCCAGGAGTTAGAGGCTGCAGTGAGCCATGACAGTGCCACTGCACTTCATCCTGGGTAAAATAGTGAGAGTCTGACTCAGAAACAAAAGGAAAAGTAACAAGAAAAGTGTCAATTTATTTTTTATTTTTATTTTTATTTTGTGTGTGTGTGTGTGTGTGGGAATCTCACTCTGTCATGCAGGATAGAGTGCAGTGGCACACTCAGGCCACCGCAGCCTCAACCTGCTGGGCTCAGACAATCCTTCTGCCTCAGCCTTCCAAGTAGCTGGAACTACAGGTGTGCACCACCACACCTGGCTAATTTTTTGATTTATTGTAGAGACGAGGTCTCGCTGTGTTGCCCAGGCTGGTCTCCAACCCCTGGGCTCAGGTAATCCTCTCGCCTCAGCCTCCCAAAATGCTGGGATTACAGGCTTGAGTCACCGTGCCTGGCCTTTTTATTTATTTTTTGAGTCAGAGTCTCACTCTGTCACCTAGGCTGGAGTACGGTAGCATGCTGCTCACAGCCACTGCAGCCTCGACCTGTGGGGCTCAGGCTATCCATCCACCTCAGCCTTCCAAGTAGGTGGAACTACAGGCGTGCACCACCATGCCTGACTAATTTTTTTTTTTTTAATTATTGTAGAGATGAAGACTTGCCAAGTTGTCCAGGCTGGTCTTGAACCTGTGGGCTTAGGCAGTCCTCTCGCCTCTGCCTCCCAAAGTGCTGGGATAACAGGCGTCAAGCTACCACACTCAGTCTGGCAATTTATTTTAATAATATATTTTGTTTAACCCAATATATCAGAAATATTGTCATTTCAATACACAAACAGCATTAAAATTATTCAAATATTTTACACTCTTTTTTCAGGCATTCGATGTGTATTTTTACACTTACAGCATTTACAGGACCAGCTACATTTTAAATGCTTAATAACATAACCCCAATATGGACGACACTGATCTAAGGGATATTGTTATCTTCCTCTCTCTCTCTCTCTCTCTCTCTCTCTCTCTCTCTCTCTCTCTCTCTCTCTCTCTCTCCTTGCATATAGCAATGAGAAAGCAGGGTCTTAGGATATGGGTTCAAAACTAAGTCAATCATAAGAGAACTGCATCCTAATAGGTCAAAAGAGATGGAATTCCCGTAGCTTCTGATCTCTCTCTCTCTCTCTCTCTCTCTGGCCACAAACTCCACAGCCTCTGTTTATCTCTCTGGTCTTTCTTGGTTTCTGCTGGCAAAGGTCTGTGGTTTAAGGCTATTTCTGATTTCATAAAGCTGGAACCTACCTTGAACTGCTGGTTCTACAGTAACCTGATCTCAGAGGTACCTGGCTATGCTCAAATAGATGCTAACTTCAAAATCATTCCATTTATTCTTTCTCAGCTTAAATCCCCTGCTCCCTCCTCATAATTAATTTAGAAGCCATATCTCAGAAATATATACCAGCAAAAAGTGCCAAGTCAGCAAAAAGGTGAGGCCAAAAGCATGAAAAGAATTGTCAAACCCCCGATCTGACACTCATGGTCCATGAGCCAAAGTTTCAAGAATTATTGTCTTTGTACTCAGCTCAGGAAGAGAGTGAAAAATACCTCTGAAAAAATATTATAGTATCTTCCTGAGTCCCAGACCAACTGTTCCTTTTCTCTCTCTCTCTCTTGCACCCTTTTTAACACAATTCATAGTGTCTGGGTAGCTACAAGCCCAGGATTGCATCCAGGATGCTAAATGAGATGTAAGAAATCATTTAGAGAGGGACCATTACCTTCTTTGCTCTATAAAGAAATCCCCTGTTTGCTACTAGTCTCCTGATGATGTTATTATCCAGCCCTAGGGCTCTTTCCTCATTATTTTCTGCAATTCTACCTATTAAGGCTCCATTTAAATGTATTATGGATTCTACTTTGATGCGTGACCTTACAGCTTTGTGAGTCTGAATTTCATTAGCCTCATTTCTGCCCATTTCCCTAAACTGTTTAAATCTTCAGTAATCTGGTCCATTCCTGGAATGTAGCAACTGATACTCCTTCATCACAGAATCATCTGTAAACTTAGCTTCTCACCTGGGGACACAATGAACTCAATTCTCCCTTTGTTTTAAAGATACCCAGTGTGTAGTTAGATCGGCACTCTGAGGGCAAGAGTCCTGCTTTTCTAGAGTGATGTGGGTATCTGGAGGTGGTTCTGGCCCCTCTGAGCTGCTCTCCCTCATTCTCTACTCTGCACCTTGGAGTTGTAAAGAGGGGAGATTGGTTTTCATGTTCATAGGCAGAATTTCCTCCTAATTCCAGTCTTCCTGCCTTGCTGTAACCCTCTGCTCTTGCTCAAGTTTCATTTCTGCTTCCATTTCTAGGGAGGGAAGAGGCTTTCATTGAGAACTGACATGGGCAGCGGATGTGGGGACTCCCTTTTTCCTGAGCGTCTGGCCCACCCTTGCTATGTAACTCTGTTTCCCTTGAGTCCTGCCTGTGCTCAGAACAGACTGCTGGATTTCATAATTCATGTGTCTCTCAGTGCTGATTTAGACTTAGCAAGGTTGCCGGTATAGGCCTAAAGCTGTAGACTGATGCCTTTGCCCCGTTCAGTGGCACAAGCTGAGCTTTTAACCCCTTCCCTGGTCTCACCCAACCTGTTTTTGTATGTAACCACAAGGGCTGAGTCTGTTCAGAGACAGAATGGTAAACCAGGACTCTAATCCTAGGCTTTTGTCCCCCAGGTTTGCACTTGAAAGCCAAGCTTTGAGGAAGACCAATAGGCAATTGTGCATGGTTATGAGATATCGAGAGGACAAGCAAAGAGACTGAGGCAGAGAGGCCAGATGAAGTATTGGTTCCGGTGTGAGATAATGAGCAACCTGACTCGCATTAGGGGCAGAAATGAGGCAATTAATGTGACAGACATTTTGAGGCTGAGTATCATTATAATTTGGTAATTAATTTTATGATGGGGTGGAGAAGAGGAAGGTGACTAGCTGGCACTTTAAGATCACTGAACACGTGTCAGGTGGCCCAGTCAAATCATTAAGCCTCTCTGATTCTGTGTCTTCATTTGTTAACTGATGGGGTTAACAAATCTGTGCAGAATAATCTGTGAGGTATTTTCTAGAGCCAGGGCTCCTTGACTTTAGTAGATGTCTATACTCACTCTCATCATGTAAACAGCATTAAGCAGTGCTCTCGCTTAAGTTTTCTTTTTTTAATTTCACTATCGGATTTCTTTATGTTTCATTTTAAAGATGTAGGTACAATTCAGGGTTAGGTATACAAATGTTCATTACACAGGTACCCTTGTTGATGAGATGTACCTCCCCCTCCCCCATCGCTTAAGATTTGATGTCAGGACTTTGGCCAGGCTTTGGATGGCATCCCATAGCCCAAGAGATGTGGTCTGTGGGCTACCATGAAAGCACTCACACCAGAAATAACTCTCATCACCTTCACAGTCGATGTTAAGAGTGAAGCTCTGGGGCATATCGCCTGAATTTGAATTCCAGCTCCAACACTCATTAGCCACACGGCTTTGGGCAACATAATGAACATCTCTATGCTTCAGTTTCCTCACTTGTAGAATTGAGATAATAATAGTGCCTACCTCATTGGGTTGTTCTGATGGCCAAATAAGATAGGACATTTGGGCCGGGCTCGGTGGCTCAGCCTATAATCCCATGCTTTGGGAGGCCAGAGGTGAGTGAATTGCCTGAGCCCAAGGGTTCGAGACCCACCTGGGCAGCTTGGCGAGACCTCATCTCTTACAGTAAATAAAAAAATAGCCGGGCGTGGTAGCACGTGCCTGTAGTTCCAGCTGCTTGGAAGGCTGAGGCGGAAGGATGCCGGAGCCCAGCAGGTCGAGGCTGCGGTGGCCGGGAGCGGCCGCTGCACTCCAGTCTGGGCGACAGAGTGAGAGGACATTTGCCTAACACACAGCATTCAATATATTTACCTATTGTCATTTTCTATTTCTTGACTCCTGTAATTCCACTATTTATAATTTATCCAAAGAAGACAATTAATTGTTCCTTCAGGAAAAAAACAAAAACGGAGGAGGGGAAGTAAGCCATTTTGTTAAAGTCACAGTAGGAATAAACTCATCAGAGTCATCCTGATGTGAGTGACACTAAACCTCCGCCATGAAGAGTCTGTGGAGATGGGTTATGGGGCACTGGTGCTCCTGAGGAAAACAGTCCTGGAGGAAGGGGCTTGGGTTTGGGTAGCCAGATCCCTGTAGAGGACCACCAGCCTCCCTAGGAAGAGGGAGGAAAGGGTGGCACCGCACGCAGAGGAGATGGGCACAGAAAGAGGAGGGGAGGTTGCCAAGGCCACTTTAGCTCTCCCACCACCCTTACCATATGTAAAAAGGTGTGAGGAGAAGGGATCACAGTTCCTGGGAAGCCAGGGTTCCTGCTGCCCCTTCCTCCTCCTTCTTTTCTCCTCCTGTAGGACGAGGCAGCCGGGAGTGCAACCAGACCTGTCCTCTCACTGGCTACGGAGAAAGAGCAAGAAAGCTCAGCTGTAGCACCTGAGGGAAATGGAATAAAGGGCCCCTGCCACCAGCATCTCCCATAGCTTGGGCACCCTGCCTTCCACGGTCACCCTCCACCAAAAATAAACACGAGCAGGTTGAAGAGCAACCTGATACGCCTCAACCCACTTCTGGACTTCCCAATGAAATTGTGAGTCTTTTGAGGGCAGAAACCACATGTCTCTGATTTTGTCTACCACAGCATCCGGAAGGGTCACTGCTGGAGCAGGCTCTGACCCAAAGCCTCTTCGGATGAATAAAAGGATGAACAGCTCTCAAGACAAGTACAGTTTGTCACAGTAATTACAGAACAGAATAAACCCTTTGCTCCTTGTTCCTAGAAACTTAAAAACAGTCTTCCCGGGTTTGCTTGGTTTCTAATAATGCCCACGAAGAACCACTGTATCTCCTCAGATACAGCTACTGGTGTCTGAATTCCAGCAGCTTGTTCTAGTTGTCACGAGTTTTCATTCTAATAGTTAATGTTTAACATTAAATATGTAGAATCAAATGTTCCAGCTGGGCATGGTGGCTCACGCCTATAATCCCAGCACTTTGGGAGGCAGAGGCGAGAGGATTGACCCATCCCAGGGGTTTGAGACCAGCCTGGGCAACTTGGCGGGACCTCCTCTCTACAATTTGAAAAAAAAAAAAAAAATTAGCTGGGTGTGGTGGCACATACCTATAGTTCCAGCTATCTGGAAGGCTGAGGCAGAAGAATTGCCTGAGTCCAGCAAGTCGAGGCTGCGGTGGCCATGATTGTGCCACTGCACTCCAGCTTGGGCGACAGAGTGAGATTTCAACTCAAAAAAACTATCAAATGCTCCATTTTCTCTTGGGTGTTGTTTTCCTCTTAAAATGTTTTATTCTTAGCAGGGTGCAGTGGCTCATGCCTGTAATCCCAGCACTTTGGGAGGCAGAGGCGAGAGGATTGCCTGAGTCCGAGGATACAAGACCACCCTGGGCTACTTGGTGAGACCTGGTCTCTAAATAAATAAAAAAATTAGCCAGGCAGGGTGGTGCACACCTATGGTTCCAGCTACTTGGAAAGCTGAGGTGGAAGTATCTCCTGAGCCCAGCAGTTGAGGCTGCAGTGGCCGTGAGCGTGCCATTGCCCTCTAGCCTGGGTGACAGAATGAGACTCCGATGAAATAAAATAAAATAAGATGTTTTATTCTTGTTGAAATAATAATACTGATTTGTGTGAATTCTTTTAAATAATTTGTTATTTTAAAAATTTTCATTCTATACCTGGGATTTAAAGAATCATGCAATAGTACATAAGGCACTATTATGTGTTATTAGGGAAAAAAGAGCACAAGTTTTATAATCATACAGACCTGGGTTTAAATCCATGTTTTACTATGCTAGCAATGTGATCTTGCGGAAGTTACTTAACCCCTCTCTGCCTCAGTTTTCTCAACTGTAAAATAGGATAATAGTTCCTACCAGCAGGGCATGGGGGCTCACACCTATAATCCTAGCACTTTGGGAGGCCAAGGCGAGAGGTTTGCTTGAGCCCGGGAGTTTGAAACCAACCTAGGCAACGTAGCGAGACCTCATCTCTGCAAAAATAAAAAAATTAGCTGGGCGTGGTGACTCATGCTTGTAGTCCCAGCTACTCAGGAGGCTGAGGTGGAAGGATCACCTGAGCCCAGGAGGTCGAGGCTGCAGTGACTGAGATAGTGACTCAAAAAAAAAAAAAAAAAAAAGGTTCCTACCAAGTGGGGTTATTATAAAGATTAGATGGGTTAATGAATATAAACAAGTTGGCACATACAGGTTGTTAATAAATGTGACTTCCTCTTTCTACCACTATCAAAATTTCCATGATAGTCAGGTTTCTGTTACAATAACGCTACATAACAAACAACTCCAGCTGTTTCAGTGACTTCCAGTAGTCATCCCCTTTCCTGGTCAAGGTCTGTGAGTTGACTGGGTTGACTCCTTCAGGTTGTAGATGAGGTTCAAATCGACCTCATGCGTCTCTCTTTCTGGGACCAGGCTAAAGGGGCAGTGGCTACCTGGGGCAAGTTCCTTTAAAACCTCTGTCCTGGTCACATTTACTCTCATTCCCTTGGCCAAAGCAAGTCACAAGGCCAAGTTCAAAGTCCGTGGGGCAGGAAGGTGGAAGGGGAAGGGAATGGCTATCTGCTGAATAGCAATCTAATTTATCACAACTGAGACTTAATTTTCATAAATTTCTGGATTATATTTTAACAAATAGATAATTCAAAAACCTAGATCAAGTTTCTATAATGATTTTATTCCTAATACTTTAGAGGAAAAAAAAAGCCAAACCAGAATTCAATTTTGTGGTTGTTCTCTATATATTGCCAGATACTACAGAATTTAGCTTTCCTTTCATTGACTATATATCCATAATTCAAAAAAGAAATACTACGTTATTTATAGTGTTTTATTATAAATTACTTTATAATAGTATATAAGTGTTTTATAAAAGTTTTATAATAAGTTATACACCATATAAACAATTATCTAAGCATTCACTGAGAGTCTAGCACAGCTATGTTCTAAGGACTCTGAGGACAAATGATGTCATGGAAGAAGTCAAAAGGCTTGGACTCTGGTCCTAGCCCTCCAAAAGGCCATGTACCTTCAACTTTCCCTCTCTGGAGGAGTTACAAGGGAAAAAAGACACATCCAGATGGCCTCTCTGGCCCCAGATGTTCTGCTTCTAGATAATGCTCCCGTTTTGAGAAGAAATGGGAATACCCAAGGCACAGAGGAAACAACTCGTGTGTTGTCCTATCTATACCAAAACACAGCACAAAGAAGCAGCTCTGTACCCAGATCTAGGGCTAGACTGCCTGGGTTTGAATCCCGGCTTTGTTACTTACTTTGTTCAAGGTAACCCCTCTGAAATCTACCATGATGAAAAACAGAACCCACTCTATCATAACTTTTGTCAAAATTAAATGAGTTAATCAAAAAAAGTAGTTTAAACACTGCTGGATACCCAGAAAATGCTATTGCAGTGTTAATTATTCATTACCTTTGTTAGTTTAAAATTTGGAATATAATTTTGATCCTTAAAAAAAAAATCAGGCGCAGTAGCTCACACTTGTAATCCCAGCACTTTGGGAGGCAGAAGCAAGAGGATTGCCTGAGCCCAGGGGTTCAACACCAGCCCGGGCAACTTGGCGAGACCTCATCTCTACAGTAAATCAAAAATATTAGCCAGGTGTGGTGGTGTGTGCCTGTAGTTCCAGTTACGGTGGCCATGAGAGTGCCACTGCACTACAGTCTGGGCTACAGAGTGAGACTCTAAAAAAAAAAAGTCACTAAATAATTTCGGATCTAAAATAGTTTCTTTTCATTTGTCAGATAAATAGTGTCTATTATCTAGTAAGAAAGGAATTCTATTATCTTGAAGTAATTGAACCATTAGCATCTCCAGTAGCCCTAAATTGTTGGATAACAACTAGAGTCTAAGGCAGTGCAATTACCTCAACTACCTTCTTCCCATAGCAGCTTCATCTAGGCTTGGATTTTTGTCTTCCCTCCCTGTTATTGTAAGAAAAAAATCAGTCAAAAAAGAATATCAGTGATCCTCACTTGGTTTGTTTCATTGCTTTATGGTCTTTGCTATTATTAACAATTTTCTAAATTCACAGTTTAATTTTTATTACCATTTCACTTTTTAAGATGTTTATTTTAAAGGCAATTGTGTAATAAATAATGTTTCTTCATCACAGCAGAAAATGTTATGGTAAGTGGCTACTCTGTTGCTCTTTCAATTGAATAAAACAATCTTCATATTTATTTATGAGGATTTTCCTTCTTCTCATAAAACAGAAACAAAATCCAGCCTTGATGCTCATGAAATCATGATAAACTTCTTCATTTTTCTCCTGAGTTATTATTATATGCCTGCCCTTCCCATGCACACCCGTACCCACCATTAATCACAGGGAATCCCCAGAGTTCTGGGCTATGGTCAGAATGCCGGGATGCACCAAGAAGACAAAATGGTAAGAGATACAGAACTGGAACCAAGGAGCTCAGAAAGGCCAGGAGGAAGCCAAGGGCCAAATCCCAGCTGCCCTAGTTCCTTGACATGGCATTGCTACCAAAGATGCCAGATGTTGGGGGGGCTTAACTGTTCCCAAAGCGTTCATCTCACAAACACCCTAAATCTTACAGACACCTCGTCGCACAACTCCAGGGGGCACTATTCATGTAGTTATGCTCCCCAGCAGCTCTGTGAATTTGCTCTCATTTGTTCATCCTTTATCTCTACTGCAGCCCTCCCTCTTCTACATCCTCTAGATTAACTTTTGTAGCAACTAAAAAAGGAATGCAATTAACCAGAACCCTCCAGTGACCAGTATTTTCTCGATTAGAAAAGTTGATAATGAAAGATCAAGCAAGCCTCAGAGACATGGTTTCTGCTTTCAAAAGCTCTTTGAAGCTTTCAGATGTATCAAGAAGTATGGCTTTTTATAAAAGACTTTGCATATGTTACTCATGGCCATTAAGGACCAAGGTCTAGAATATCACAAGTTGTCACCATCCCAGCCTATCGACACCAGTCCTATGCAGCAATGATATAGCCTGGATTCTGGCAATCTAAACAATACATAATTAATATGATTAATTTTAAACCTGTGCAAGATTGGTCACATAAATGCATTTATACATCAGGAAAAAGTCTATAAGATTGTGACTTTATTTTGGTATTGGAGAAAATGTTTACCATAGAAATGTATCTATCTGATGCAGGTGTTTGCATTTTTTAAAAAAATGTCAAAATATTGAGTTCATCAGTCTCACAAAGGCTATCCAGGCCTTCAGTTACTGAATAAAACCGGAAAAAGCAGTATTTTTTGCCAAACAAAATGGAGATTAATAACTTAATTCATTCTTTGAGGGTACTATGTATCCAAGATTAAAACCACACTAAAAAATTAATCGGAAAAGCTATGGAAGCTATTACACATAAAGAAAATGGAAATCCTGAGAATCTTGTTTTATAGATTTTTTTTTAGAGGAAGCATTCAATCAGGACCTATTATCATCTTCGGCATACACTGAACCCTAGGAGGAGATGGTAGAAACATCAAAGCTATTTGGAACCCCTAATGATTTTCAGTTCCTGGACTGATGTGCCCAGGACACCTTTAGTCTGAGTATTTCTTTAAAACCCATATGAATTTTCCTTGAATAATTTACAATGATCTCTTGTTAAAAAAAAAAAGTCCCAAATGCATCCCCACCTAATACCTCTTCGACAGCATTAAGCTAAATTATTTTAGCTTGCTAGAAATTTGAATTAGTTATAATTTCATATGTACTATTTGATACCTATTCATGAGAGTTCAGTTCAATTCTACAAGTGATTGAATTTCTTAACAATACTTTCTCGATATAATAAAAATAAAGTGTATTACTTATAAAACACACACACACAATTCCACTTTCCCTCCAGAATAATTTAAGGAAATTGAGTAATATTTACCCATAAATAAATAAATATAAAATTTGTCCCTTATTTTTTTTTTTTTTTTGAGTTGGAGTCTTACTCTGTCACTGGAGTGCAGTGGCACACGCACGGCCACCACAGCCTCGACCAGCTGGGCTCAGGTGAGCAGGAACTACAGGCATGCACCACTACGCCTGGTTAATTTTTTGATTTATTGTAGAGATGAGGTCTCACCAAGTTGCCCAGGTTGGTCTGGAACTCATGGGCTCAGGCAATGCGCTCATCCCGGCCTCATCTCGGCCTCCCAAAGTGCTGGGATTATAGGCATGAGCCACCGCACCCGGCCTGTCCATTATTTTAAAAGGACATATAGTGAAAGTCTCCCAGCTCTCTCTGCCCATAAGCTAACATATTTGTCTTTTTACTATCCTTCCAAAGATAGTTTGTGTGTGAATGTGTACACACACATACACACACAGTTTATGTAAATTCACTCTGTCACGCAGAAGAATGAAGTGGCTTGATCTCAGCTCACCACAGCCTCGATTCTTCCACCAAGCTTCCCCAGTAGTTGATACTATAGGCACGTGCCAATTTAAAAAAATTGTTTGCAAATACAAGAGCTCGCTATGTTGACTAGGTGGATCTCGAACTCCTGGGCTCAAGCAATCCTCTCATCTCAGTCTCCCAAAGTACTAGGATTACAGGCATAAGCCACCATGCCCAGACTAAAATGTTATTTATTCTCCCTCCCTCCCTTCCTTTCTTTCGAGTAGGAGTCTCACTCTGTCACCCAGACTGGAGCGCAGCCTCCACCTGGTGGGCTCAGGTGATCCTTCCTCCTCAGTCTTCCAAGTAGCTGGAATCACAGGCGTGAACCACCACACGGCTAATTTTTTGATTTATTGTAGAGACGAGGTCTTGAACTCCTGGACTCGGGCAATCCTCTCGCCTTTGCCTCTCAAAGTGCTGGGATTACAGGTGTGAGACACCACACCTGGCTTAAAAATGTTATTTTCAATTGGAAATTTTCTGCTGCTTTTTTATTTTTGCATTCATGACAGTTTTAAATTGCTTAATTTTGTAAAATGTCTTAAAAATCATGGCAGTTGTTTACAAATGCCCTAATTTTCTTTCCCTAAAGCACTACATTTAATTGAATGTACTCACTTGCTTAACTCACATATCAAGGCAGCTTTATCAGTTCTAAAATGCTGCCCTAGGCTGGACACATCTGGTTCATGCCTGTAATCCCAACACTTTGGGAGGCTGAGGTGACAGGATCACTTGAACCCAGGCATTCCAGACCAGGCTAAGCAACATGGACTTCATCTTAAAAAAAAAAAAAAAGAAAAAGAAAAAAAGAATTAGCTGGGCATGGTGGTGTTCACCTGAAGTCCCAGCTACTTGGAAGATTGAGATACGAGGATCACTTGAGTTCAGGAGTTCCAGGCTGCAGTGAGCCGGGATCGTGCCCCTGAACTCCAGTCTGGGCTAGACTGAGACCCTGTCTCAATAAACAGACAAACAAATAAATAAAAATATATAAAATAAAATGCTGCCCTAGTTTCAGAGTTCACTTTACTATTACTTCCTGATTCCCAGCACTTAAGATTTTCTTTAATTCCAATGTAGATATCACCAGGATTCAAAACAGAAAAAAAGACAAAGGCAAAAAACAAAACCGAAAAAAAAAGTTAAAAGCAGTTCCTAATTACAATTGTTCAAATACAGCAGATTCTTTGCTCTCCTTTAGCTGTGTCAGAAGTGTGAGAGCTCGCTGTGACACATCAGTCCTTGATCGCCAGCAGTGAATCATTCGCATTGTGAATGTGCCCACGGTGCTTCTGATGAACTGTCCAGTCCTTCCGCGATGGTGCTCAGCCCTGGTCCAACAGGCAGAGAAACCCGGGCAGACGACTCTGCTGGGGAGGAAGGAGAGGAAAGCGAGAAGGGCAAGTGGACCCTGAAAGAGGGATTCGGAACCAGCTGGAACTCAGATTTGAAGGTGCTGTCAGCAGGGAGCTTCTGGCCTGTTTTAGTCTTTATTTAGAAGTTTGGTGGTGTTTTGGGGACCAGAAATATGCAGTGGGAACTTTACCCTTTTATATCCATTAGCCTGTGGTAGAACTGGTTTCGTTATACGTCATTTCACTTCAAGTCATGATTTCCAAGAACTTACAGAGAACATTAAGGACTCAATACAGTGAAATTACACTCTAAAAAGATTCTCCTGCTCTGGATTTCTGGATTGGAGGAATATTGAGTAGCAAGTGACCTATGATTAGAACGGTAAACTCAGAAACTGCTATTATTTTGAAATGATAGAGTCCTGGGGTTCAATGTCATGAAAATATGGACATTTTGAAAGAAAACCAGATAGGCTTTATGACTAAGCATATGGAAATTAGGGAGATAAATGACTCAATGATGACAGCATGACTTTGAGCAAAACTGGGGGCATGGTGGCACCGTAGGCAATAGGGAAGTCAGAAAGGAAGAAGTAGGCTTTCTGTAAGAAGCTAAATTTGGCTTTAAACATGCCAAGCAGCTCCAAGGAAAGGTGAAGACATGTAGCTAGGGCACAAGTGAAAGGATGGTATTGGAGAACATATATATACATATATGTTTTTATTATGGAATATTTTGAATCTGTCAAATGTAAACCAAATAGCATTAAACGTTCATGTGCCCATCACCCGGTTTCAATAAGGATCAACTCTTGGCCAATCTTGTTTCATCCACATTCGCCACTCTGGATTATTCTGAAGCAAATTAATTAGGAAAATAGGGATTTAAAAATACGAAGCACAGAAAATATAGGCTTGGGAAGACCTTGGAGAACCTTAAGGCAAACCCTATTTTACAGATGAGCAAAGCTAACGATTAGAGTAGAAATTAATTTGCCCTAATTAAAAAAACAAAAATGAAAGGAAAAAAAAAAAAACTGGTGGAACTGCAACTGGAGCCCTGTTATTCTCAAACAGCTTTACCAAGTCTTCATCTTTCTGGGATAAAACAAGAAAAGGCGATGTGCAAATTTTTCAATGCTAAAATTCATTTTTAAAAATTACTATTTGTAAACACATTACAAAAGTGAACATTTGTCGTATGCTTTGATACTGACCAATAACACCCACACATGCCACACATTATAAAATATAAAATAGGTTCTCACGCTACCAGCAGAAGAAGAGAATGGTGTTTACCCAATTATCATTGGTTGGTTTTCACACTGTGGCCCTAGAGCTTCTGGGGTCAGTATAAGTATGCCTTGAACACAACAAAGGAGTCCTATCTGTCTGGAGTCAGTTTACTTGCTGCTGCCAGGAAAGTCACCTTGGATGACACCTTACCTCTTGTACCATTCCTGTTTGTGGAGCAAATTTTGTATTGATTGTGCCAAACAAGGCAAGAAGTGGTACGCTTCTATTCATTCCATAGAAAGGTACAACCTGAATAATACTCAGCTGCCAGAAGAAAATAGCATAGTTGTATCAGAAAATATGACAGGCCATGGATCCAGCTGAGATCTATTAAATTAATCAGTGAGTCATACTTTAAATATGTGGCAATGTTCTTTGCAAAGATGTTATGAAACCATATTAAAAAAACCCACTTTGACTTGCTGAAAAACAGTTGATTTTAAAAATATGCTTGGCATTAGAAAAACTAATAGAATGGCACTAAAAGTATCTCATAAAGTCTAAAAGCCACTCATAATTAAGGTGTTTGATATATAAAAGACGTTTGTTTCAATCTGGCAATGAATCAATCAAAAAGGTAATTCAGTACTTTTGTCATATTACATACACAGCGACTGTAAAGTAAAACAAACGTCAGGCAACCCCCTTGGATCCCCTCCCACTGTGGGAGCTTTTCTGTCCTCTTTTTTTTTTTTTGAGTTGGAGTCTCACTCTGTCACTCAGACTGGAGTGCATGGCACGCTCCCGGCCACCACAGCCTCGACCTGCTGGGCTCCAGCTTCCGCCTCAGCCTTCCAAGTAGCTGGAACTACAGGCGCGCGCTACCATGCCTGGCTAATTTTTTGATTTATTGTAGAGATGAGGTCTCGCCAAGTTGCCCAGGCAGGTCTCGAACCCACGGGCTCAGGCTGAAATCAATTTTTAAAAAGCCTGGTCTATAAAGTCCATCATATTGAGGCAACCACTGCATTGCAGTACCTCAGACAACAGAGGAGCAGAAATGTGAGCCAAGGGAAAGATCTTAAGGTTTGAGAAGCAGAAGGTCAAGAGTTAAGAGATTTGAAGAGGTGGGAAGAACCAGTAAGAGGGGCTTGAAGATGCTGCGGTGAGAAGGAAGGAAGGGGGAAGGGCACTAACAGCTAGCTCTGACCCTACTGGGCTACATCTGCAATTACACTTTTCATACTGAGCCTGTGAGTTAGGGCCTCTTTCCCTCAACACTATCTCATTCAACTGGTGGCTTAAGGAAATGAGAATTTCAGAGTGGTCAACAACCACCAATGCATTATATGTTTCAAGTGAACACTGGCAGAATATGTCGTTTTAGAAGGTCATCAGAACCCACTGAAAGATCAGTGTGAGTACAATGGAGGGAATAGAAGCCAGATCGCCAATAAATTAAGTGAACCAGTGAGGTTACATTTTAGCATAATATTATTCATTTTTGTTTAGTCTCTGATAAATGCTGATTTACGGAGCTATCTTAATTTTCTGGCTATATCACTTTTATTTATAAACAAGTTTGAGTCTAGTGAAAACGGCCTTCTTCTCTGGTTATTATTACTAACACTCTGAAGGCACTTAGTATATATTAAGCCTCCTAATGCACCTTTGCTATTGCAGCCCGTGACCTTAACAGTCGCCTCGTCCTTGTTCCTTTAAAATCAAACTCACCTCGCAACAGTTAGCAGACATTCCGAAACAGAGAGAGAGTCAGAGTCCTAAAGGTGCGTAGTCTCTTTGTGGAACTTCTGACTCCCTTCCTTCTTTTGGGTGTTAGAGGTAACACTAAGAAACTATGGATACAGGAACTCTTGTTAGTTAGCTAAAGCTCTCCCACACTCCTTGGGGAATATACTGAAGCTGTAAAGCTTGTTTAAATGTCAACGTTTGTATAATATACTGTCTAAACTCCCCAACTAAAGTGATGCCAACAGTTTTCAAACAAATGAAAATATAGATGCATCAAAGCTAAGCACTTATCCTTCCTTCCAGTATTTAAAACTAGTAATTGAATTAGCAAAGCAACATTAACATAGTTTGACATTATTTTCATAAGCAGTTCACCTTAAATATTATTAAAAAATTTGCTAACCAAGCTGAATGTAAAATCACTGAGAATAAAAATAGACATTTCATATTTATCTTTCAACTGCAGTTCTGAACACTTCTTCCGGTTTATATCACTACTTTTTTCCCCAACTCAATCATTCAACAATAAGTCAAGTGCTAACGTGCTTGTGTCACTGTGGGGATACTAAGCAAATGAATCACCATTCTGAGTCAAGCTCTTTGCTGGGGAGGCTTCTGGTTCTGACAGTTGCTCTGAGGACTATTTTAAAAAATAATATTTGCTCAGAGAAAACAATTTTACTTTATTTAAAAATTCATCTTCTGATGTTTTTAACTTATGAGAATTAATAAGGGAAATAAAAACAATATTGTAGAAATCTTAGTAAATTTAAAAAATCATATCTTAAAGATTTTTTTGTTTCATGTACAATTCTACTTACTCAAACCATACAGTAATAATTTACAGAAATTTTGCTGACTACACACAACAAAAAAAATCATTCAAAGTGGCATAGCAAATCATTTTTGAGAATGACTTTTATCATGTTTTCTAATAATGTCCATAAGATCAGCTCCTGTAACCAGATCATTCTGTGTCTGTTTATCTTTCTGTTGTTCTTTTCTCTTCTGGTCATGAAGATAAGGGGAATTTAATAACTGCGGCGGTAGAATAGATCCTGTGGGTTTTACTCTTTTTGCAATATCCCAGAAGAGTCTTTTTGAATTATTATTGATGAAAGTAATTGCCATTCCATTTTGACCTAATCTCCCCACTCTTCCAACCTGAAATGAAAAGCAAAGGACATTTTCAAAATGTTCTTATAAAATCTTAATGTCTTTTTGATGGAAAATGGAGACTATTATTTAAAGTAGTTTTACTAAGATTAACCTTTAGTCAGACAACAGTTTTTGAATTGTGCATCTCAATATATTTGTGTAATCAGTTTAGTAGGCTGCCACTGGCATATTTTTAATGAAACAGCCCAAATAGAAAAAAAGAGAGTGGCCAGGCTTGGTGGTTCACAACCGTAAAACCAACACTCTGAGAGGCCATTGCTTGAATGGGAGGACTGCTCGAACCCAGGAGTTTGAGACCAGCCTGCACAACAACATAATGAGACCTCATCTCTACAAAACAGAAAAAAATATTAGCTGGGCATAGTGGCATGAGTCTGTAGTCCCCGCTACTTAAGAGGCTGAGGATAAAGGATCATTTGAGCCCAGGAGGTCGAGCCTGTGGTGAGCCACGATTGTGCCACTGCACTCCAGCTTGGGAGAGAGAGGGAGGCTCTGACTCAAAAAAAAGAAAAGAAAGGAAAAGAGAGTGATCACATTTAATAAAACTATCTGTGAAGCCTGTGCTTCAGCTATACTTGTGTGTGTGAGAGGGGTAATGACATAAAGATATTTCTTTTTTTTTTTTTGAGTCAGAGTCTCACTCTGTCACCCAGACTGGAGTGCAGTGCCCGCTCCCGGCCACCGCAGTCTCAACCTGCTGAGCTCCGGCGATCCTTCCGCCTCAGCCTTCCAAGTAGCTGGAACTACAGACGCGCGCTACCACACCCGGCTAATTTTTTATTTTTATTGTAGAGATGAGGTCTCGCCAAGTTGCCCGGGCAGGTCTCGAACCTGCGGGCTCAGGCACTCCACTCACCTCAGCCTCCCAAAGTGCGGCTGACATAAAGATATTTCTTATTGTGGAGGGGTTAAGACCAAAAAAGTACTGAAAGCCCCTGCATTAAGGACAAGAGGACTCTACTTTAGCATATGTCTTAAAATGTTAGATTTATACTAATCCATTCTTGCAAAAGTTACTTTTCATTTTGACAATTAAACAGACACATATTTGTGATGGAAAACACACTTTGTAATAAGGTACAAAATCTACTTGTCTCCAAATATATAATGAAAATATACCAAGGAAACTCTTCAGAAAAGGGGGAAACACAATTATGGCCAATTTCTGATCCTTAACTGAAATGTAAAATGAAGTCTATATTCAGAAATATTTAAATGATAGCTAGTGCCTGCTAATACATATGGATTTTAACACTGTGAAAAAGTTGAAAGGCCTTGCCTCAAGGGAGTGAGACTAGGGAGAAGTGAGGTAAGCAAATAGGGTTTTCAGTGTCAGCTTTTATTTTTACCTGATTTACTGAATTACTGAATTGGTCTGATAAAAATAAAAATTAATATAAAAAGTGGCTAATTCTCTATAAAGTCCACAGAAAAACATGTAGAAATAAGAAAAAATAAATAAAAAGTAGCTTTAACTCACATAATGGGAGAAAATATTCACAAATGATGTATTTGATAAAAGTCTTGTAGAGTACACAAAGAACTTTTACAACTCAATAGTAAAGACAACCCATCCGAAAGAGGGACAAAGCAATAGAATAGACATTTTTCTAAAGAAGATATAAAAAATGACCAATAAGTACATGAAATGATATTTAGCATCATGAGTCATCAGAGAAATGCATATCAAAACACAGGGGTTATAACTTCACAACCACTAGGATAGCTATCATCAAAAAGACAGATCAGTGTTGAGGATGTGGAGAAGCTGGAACCCTCATCAGCTGCTGGTGGGAATGTAAAATACTGAAGCCACTTTGGAAAATAGTCTGGCAGTTCCTCAAAATGTTAAACATAGAGTTACCATATGACCCAGCAATTCCATTCCTAATACACGCCCAACAGAAATGAAAACATACGTCTACACAAAAACTTGCACATGAATGTTCATTAGCAGCATTATTCATAGCACCCAAACAGTAGAAACAACCTTAGTATCTAGCAACTAATGAATAGATAAACAAGGTAATAGATTCACACAATGGAATGTTATTTGGCAATTCAAAAAAAAATGCCATACGGATCCATATTACAACACGGGTGAAATGTAAGAACATTATGCTAAGTGAAAGATTCAACTCCTGTGGAATACTTAATTCTCTGATGTGCAGGTAAGTGAGGTGGTACCAAAGAAATAAAATAAAGAGAAAGAAGTACTGCTATATCATTAAGTCTAAGTAAAAATAAAAGTGACAACACATTAAAGGTGCTAGAAACATTTCGGCAGGCGATTCAAGTAAATGGCATTCAGAGGTGATTCTAAGAACACCAGAGAAAGGCTTTACTTGAAGAGTTTGTAAGTGATGCCGGAGAAGGAAGACAGGTAGCAGTCAGTGAGATAACATGCAGTGCTAAGAGAAGGTTCTATTTCTGCTACAAAGAGAAACTATTGTTTCCCTTGGAAGCAAAGGAAAGAAACAAATTTTAAAAGGTGAAAGACTAGAACAAATAAGGATATGAAGAGGAGATGAAGACAAGATTCCTAAAAAACCAAATACTTTAAAGATCGGTTATATTTTGGCCAGATACATCAACTTAAAACAGTCTTTTTAAACAAACTTTTTTTCTGATCATAAAAGCTCACTGATTATATGCTCACTGAAGAGAATAAGCAAAATAAAAAAACATAAATAAACCAAAAAATTTCTATATAATTTAACTGTTTTATTTATTTATTTATTATTTTTTAAAAAAATTTTTTTTTTTTTTTTTTTTAGTTGGAGTCTCACTCTGTCGCCCAGACCAGAGTGCAGTGGCCGCTACCAGCCACCGCAGCCTCGACCTGCTGGGCTCCGGCGATCCTTCCGCCTCAGCCTTCTGAGTAGCTGGAACGACAGGCGTGCGCTACCACGCCCGGCTGATTTTTGATTTATTGTAGAGATGAGGTCTCACCAAGTTGCCCAGGCGGGTCTTGAACCCACGGGCTCAGGCAATCCACTCACCACAGACTCCCAAATCATGGGATTACAGACTGAGCCACCGAGTCCAGCTAATGTTTTATTTATTTATCTCTTTTTTTGGAGTCAAGGTTTCACTCTGTTGCCCAGGCTGGAGTACAGTGGCATGGATCATGGCTTACCACAGCCTCAACCTCCTGGGCAAGGACGATCCTTCTGCCTCAGTCTTTTAAGTAGCTAGGACTATAGGTGTGTGCCACCATACCTGACTAATACTTTGATTTGTCTGTAGAAACAAGGTCTTGCTATGCTGCCTAGGCTGGTCTCCAGCTCTCAGACTCAAGTGATCCTACTGCCTTGACCTCTCAAAGTGCTGGGATTACAGGTGTGAGCCTGCACTTGGCTTAAATGAACACTTTAGGTTACCTACTTCCAGGTATTTTTGAAAATACTCTTTAGGCATACATATAGTTTTTAAAAGCAAACTTTAGTTTATATACATATATATTTTAAAAGCAAAAATAGATAAAGTTTTATGTCTTTTTTTTAAAAAAAACTGTTTTTAACTTAACATCACATTGACAGTAAAACTCATGAACAAAATGGTGGTAACATATAAATCTCTTTACCTGATGGACATACTCATCCATACTTGAAGGCATATCAAAATTGACAACCAGTTTGACACTGATCAAGTCTAGGCCTCGTCCCAGGACTCCTGTGCTCACTACAACTTCATAGTCTCCTTCCAGTAATCCCTTTCCAAAAGAAAAAAAAGCAAAAAACTTATTCATTCAGAATTTATTCCATGTGGTTTTATGTCATTCTGATAGTCTTTCTTTTTTCAATGCTTACCCTAATATTTTTGTTGCAATATCTTTTCAGTAAAGGTCTTAATACACCTGAAATCTGTATGCAGCTTAAATTCTCCCCAACCCTCATGGAATTTATTCTATTAATTTACACAGGCAAATATTTTCCAAAGGTGAACTACTGCCCCGCCCTAAATTGGAATGATTTAAGAAATGATGAATTCTGAATGAGTAATCTATTTAGTATATACTTTTTAGAGATCAGGGTTAGTGCATCTCAAACACACAAGCCTGAGCAAGAGAATATTAACTCCATGGTCACTGATTGCTTGAAGTTCCTGCAGTCATTAAAAAACAGTCTGCTTTAAAAAACCAGCTGTAATATTGTATCTCTTGAAAATGAGGCAAAACAGATTTATAGGAAAGAGAATATGGAACGTTGAGTGTCAAACCTTCAATATGTTTTTTCTTTCCGTTTGTGACTTCTCCGAATGTATAGATATGCTTTTTAGACCTGTGATTTTTTGAATGGCCTCACTCAACAGATCTGCTCCTAGTTTGCAGTCCACAAATACTAACACTGGAGGCTTAAAGAGTTTCTTATCCTGAAAAATTGAAAACACATATTTAAAATTATTCATATGACATAATTTACAATGCTTTTCTGAAGGCATTAGTACAAGCTAGTTACCAATAGGTGTATAAATATTGGGTTGTTTTTTTTTCGTTTGTGTCAGGGTCTCACTTTGTTGCCCAGGCTAGAGTGCAGTGGCACAGTCATGGCTCACTACAGCCTCAATCTCCTGGGCTCAGGCAATCCTCTCACCTCAGACTCCAAAGTAGCTGGGACTATAAGCATGTGCACCACGCTCAGCTAATTAAAAAATTTTTTTTTGTCAAGACCAGGTCTTGCTATGTTGCCTAGGTTGGTCTCAAATTCCTGGACTCAAGCAATCCTCCCACCTCAACCTCCCAAAGTGCTGGGATAACAGGCATGAGCTACTGTGACTGGCCTATAAATATTGTTAAGGAGGAAAAAAGGAGTATTTCCTTTAAAATATGCACAAACAGAAGCCAAAGTCTACTGCCTTTTGCATTTCTCCATCACTTCATTAATACTGCAAGAGTAATTCAAACATTTTAAGTGCAATAATATAGCTCTACATACCGCTCATTACTTATTACCAATCATATTTCACTTAATACTGTGTTTGTAAGTAACTATGCTTGCACATGCCACCCACTTAACAAGTTTCTGTCTAAACTAATAACAGTTAAAAAAATTCTCTAGGACAGAATAGTCAAAAATACCTTGCCTCTATCTTATATAAAAACAACTGAAGTTTTTGGAAAGAAAAAAATTCTTTAGGAATAATCTTGATAATTAAATATCTTTCTATAATAAAGAAAACCCAACCCTGTAACTATCCAGCATGTTTTCATAAATAACAATTTATTTGATCCTCTCAGAATTCTAAAGTAGGTAAAGCAATTTATTAGTAAACACCTATACCAAATTCCCCAAAACTTCCGTCTAAAAATCATTCTCTGAAGAGCTATGAAAAATGCAAATGCAATCTACAAAATATGGTTGATTACTTTACTGCTTACATTTAAGATTTCAAATAATTTTTTCTTCTTGGCTGGGTCTTCCACCCACAAAATAATCTGACGTACATTGGCACAAGGTAGGTTCTTTTCTCCAGTGATAATTCTCACAGGATTATGCAGAAGTTGGATTGCTAGCTGTTCTATGCTTGTTGGAATTGTGGCTGAAACCAAAATGGTCTGACAATCATTAGGAACATTTTCCAAAATATCAAGCACTTGCTGTTGAAAGCCCATCTTTAACATGGTGTCAGCCTAAAATAAAACCATTTTAAAATTAGTATGACTTGACATTAAAACCTAGAATAACTCAAGAAAAGATTGATATGATTAAGAACATAAAAAAATTAAGAACCCTTAAACAGAAAACTATGACCACAATGTCAAAAGACAAAGACTCAACAGGGAAAAAATATATTTATATAAAATTATCAACTGTGTCAATGTTTGCAATGATATATAAAGACTGTTGATATTGGCATTATTAATAGTGGCAGAAAACCATACACATTCTAAATATTCATCAATAGAGGACTTGGTAAATTATGGTAGATCCATATAATACAAAACTATGCTGTCAAGAAAAATGATCATAAGACCTTTTATTAAATAATGGATTACTGCTAGGAGAAAAAAGCAAAGTACGGAACACTATGCATAACAGGATACTATTTATGTTAAAAATATTGTTATGTGTATACACTCAAGAAACTTAATTGCTAACACTGGGGAGAAGGCTGTTGGGAGACAATTTAACTTTTTTATTTTTAGTTTTACAAAGTTTGATTTTTTAAACTATGAAAAAATACTGTAGTTATAATAAGATATTATTTTAAATAAAACATTTAATGTCAGAGGTTGCTGTGATCTGAATGTTGGTGTCCCCCGCAAATTCCTATGCTGAAATCTAACCCACAATATGCTCCTATTAAGAGGTAAAGCCTCTAGGTGATTAGGTCATAAGGGCTGCACTTTCATGAATAGTATTAGTGTCCTTATAAAAGGGTTTAGGGGATTTTGTGTAAGGACACAGCAAGAGGGCACCATCTTTGAAATAGAGACAAGCCCTCACCAGACCCTCAATCTGCTGGCACTTTAACCTTGGACTTCCCAGTCTCTAGAATTGTTGAGAAACAAGTTTCTGTTGTTTACAATACCAGTCTAAGGTATTTTGTTATAGCAGCAGGAAAGAACTAAGACAGCAGCTTTCGCTTTCCTTTTATACCTCTGTATTTTTTTTTTTTTTTTTTTACAACAATGAGTTTATCACTAAGCAAACAGCAAAAATGTCAGGGCTGCCTTAAAAAAACAAAAGATTAAAGCTCTCTTGATTTTCAGATACAATCTGGGTATCTATAATTTGGGAACAATAAGATATTTAATTATTTTAAGCTGTTAAGGTATTGGGCTTTGTTTTGCTTTGTTTAATTTTAGAGTTGGGGGTCTGGCTCTGTTGCCCAGACTGGAATGCAGCATGATCGTAGTTCACTGCAGCCTCAACCTCCTGGGCTCAAGTAATCCTCCTTAGCAGCTGGGATTACAGGTATGAACCACTGCATACAGCTCAGCATTGTATTTTCAAGTGTCCACTAATGTACTGTCATTTAAAGTTTGAACAGGAGTCTCACTCTATCGCCCAGACTGGAGTGCAGTGACAGTTCCTGGCCACCGCAGCCTTGACTTCTGGGCTCCTGTGATCCTTTGCCTCAGCCTTCCAAGTAGCTGGAACTACAGGCACGTGCTACCACACCTGGCTAATTTTTTGATTTATTGTAGAGACGAAGTCTCGCCAAGTTGCCTGGGTAGGTCTCGAACCTGCGGGCTCAGGCAATCCACTCGCCTTGGCCTCCCAAAGTGCTGGGATTATAGGCTGAGCCACCAAGCCCAGCCTATGACATTTAAGAGATTTAAAATAATCATGACATACTGGATTTGATCCTGGCTCCAACTACAACCTTAAACAAGTTAATCAGCTTTAAGCCTTAGTTTTTCCCCCTTATAAATAAGAATGATAATAGTAACTACCACATAGGGCTGTTATGAGGACTAATGAGATAAAGTGTAAAGTATATAAGACACTTGGGACAGTGCCAACAGCATAATAAGACTCAGCCAATACTTCCATTAATTGAGACACCGGAGAACACACACGCCCACTTTTCTCAATAACCCCACTAAGTCCTACCCTCTTCTCCTGGCTTTCAGAAAATGCAGGCATTTAGAAAGAAATTCCTTTAGTCTCTCTTCTCATGCAAGTTTCTGAAAGAGTAGAACAGAACTCCCCCTCCATCCCTCTGCTATTTACTTCACATTCACAGTTCAATCCACTAGTCTTTTCCCTCATCTCATTAGAACTAAATTCTATGCTTGTTGGAATTGTGGCTGAAACCAAAATGGTCTGACAATCACTTGTAGGAAATCACTCCCCAAGTGTCAACCTCAAAGAGTCTTTAAGTCTCTCTTTAAGATGTAATTTGTATTTTAAAAAACTAATAGAATACACTCACTGTAGAAAACTAAGCACAACAAAGTATAAAGAATTAAACCTACCTATGATCCCATAATCTAGACATTCCTGCCACCTCCCTTACTTTCCATCTCCTAAATATGTCTGGAAATCCCTCCTCCCCAACCCTACAGTCACTGCCCTGGCTCAAATCCTTCCCTTCACTCTGTGAACCAGTATTCCCTCTTTCTTCACATCCAGAATATGAGTCTGTTTATAATACATTCCTGCTTAAAATTCCTTCAAGGATTCCCAACGTATTCAGATTAAAGTCTGAACTCCTAAGGCCACTTACAAATCACACACAGGAAAAAAAATCTGAAAATACACTAACTACAGTTATTTTAATGTGGTAGATATATGGAACCATCCCCCCATTTTCCAACTTGTCTTTAATGTGCATGAATTATAGTTGTTCAAAATGCAGAGTGGGCCATAAAAAGCATTAAAAAACAACAGAATATAGAATAAACAAACTACACATAGTAAGGATAATTAATGTTTTGTGAAACTTTTGTTTGATTTATACATACACAAACATAACATCTATGTACCAGTGCCCATCTAAACACCATCTTTTTGAAAGTCATTATGAATCAGAACCTGGGAAAATCTTATTTTTTCCACAACTCAATTTTCTACTTATTAATCTATTTCCTATCTACTTTAGAGGAATGTTAGCAGATTAAAATGTGAAATTATATATACTTTTAAAAAGCTCTTAGAAATAAAAGCAGGGGACTATACATAACTATAAGGTGTTTCAAATATTAGAACCATTTACAATTATAAGGTGTTTCAAATATTAGAACCATTTACAATTAAACAAAGTTACTCTGAAAATGCAACAGAAAGAGGTAAACATAGAGTAAGAAGAATAATGAGGTAAACCTAGATATCTCCTATTATAAAACACATTTTGCCAAAAACTTCTCTAGAAAACAAAAAAGTTGTCTTTAGTGTTGCCTACAGTTCTTTATTACACATGACTTCTTCTTTTTTTTTTTTTTTTGAGTTGGAGTATTACTCTGTCACCTAGACTGGAGTGCAGTGGCATGCTCCTGGCCACCGCAGCCTTGACCTGCGGGGCTCCAGCGATCCTTCTGCCTCAGCCTTCCAAGGAGGAGAACTACAGGCGTGTGTTACCACACCCAGCTAATTTTTGATTTATTGTAGAGATGAGGTCTCGTCAATTTGCCTAGGTGGGTGTTGATCCCGGGGGCTCAGGCAATCCTCTTGCCTCGGCCTCCCAAAGTGCTGGGATTACAGGCTGAGCCACCGAGCCCGGCCACACATGACTTCTTTAATCTCTGACAATCTGACTTCCGTATCTACTGTCAAAACCTCACTCTTGAAGGTCCCCAAGGCTGAATATTCACTCTCTCACACACCAAATCTTTAGTGAGTGGCTAACTGTGGTTTGAAGCTCATGTTCACTAAGGCACCTTTCCAAGTGCTACACATCAATCCTGTGAGGTAGGCACTACTATGATCCCAGTTTTAAAGATGAGGAAACTGAGGCATATCACATAGTCATTAAGCAGTGGGGCTAGACATGGACTTTGGCAACCTGGTAATCTCTAGAGTCTATGTTATAAGCACCAAGCTGAAATGCTATGTGCTAGGTGGTCAAGCCACATGAACAGACCCTACCTTCAATGAATTTATGGTCTAACAGGAAAAAGATGGGTCAACCAAAACTTACAATAAGCATATGCTTGAAACTGTATATTTAAATTACAGCATATGACATCATGACCACCACCTCCTTCAAGCACTTCTTTCTCCTCTCACAACTCTTCTCCTCTCTCACTGGCTACTCTTTCTGACTCCTTACTCTTAATCTCTATATGTTGGGGAGCCCTAGAGGCTGTGCCACAGGTCCCCTCACATCTCCGTCTATACTGTCTCCCCAGATAAGATCAGCAAGTTCCACAGTTCTTAATACCATGTATGCATCAAATACTCTCACAGTCATATCTCTGGCCATGATTGCTTCCCTGAACTCGTGGCAGAAACCAAATGCCAGCTTAACACCTCCACTTGGATCTAACTGGCCCTTCAAATTCAACATGTTCAAAACAGACTTTTGTATTTCCTTCCTGCCAAACCCGCTCCGAATCCAGTACACATTCCAGGAGACGGTGCCATCAGAAACCTTTACTTCATCCCTTCCCTTCAACACCCCACATCTAATCCATCAACAATCTTGGCAACACCACTCACACAAACCAAAGCCAGTCACTTCTGTGCAGCTCACATCTGTGAAACTGTCCCCATTCCTGTCATCTCCATCCCATAATCCACTCTCCTCAAGCAATCAGATTCTTTAAAAATATAAATCAGATCTTCTCACGTCTCTGCTTAAACCCTCCAATGGTTTCCCATCACACACAGAATAAAATCCAACTTCTAACCATGGCCTAAAAGTACTACAAGTTCTTATCCTTGTCCACTCCCCAAGTTCCTCTCTTACCACTCCCTGCCCACTCTCTGTGACCCTGCCACACCAGCCTTCTTTCTGCTTCCAAATAGCTCATGCTTGCTCGCACACTGGCACCTGGACAGCCTTGGCTGTCCTGTCTGAAACAGTCTTCCCTCCAGATGGATCTTTGCAAGCCTGGCTCTTCTCATTCAGCTCTCAGCAGAAATGTCCCTTTCCAGAGAGTCATCCCCTGACTATCAATCTAAGGTAAGCCCCGGTTGCCGCTGCCAAATCACTTTGTGAGGTACATTTGTCACAGCCCCATGAGACAGAGCTCACCTGTCTCACTTTCCACTGTATCTTCAAAACCAACAAGTGTCCAGCACATAAAAAGTGCTAAAAACGTATTTCATAACTAAATGAATACTCATTACTTCTAGGCACTGAACAAGTATACATTAGGCAACTTACTAGTCAGGGTATCCCAAACTTCACTGAAGATAAGAATCACCTGGAATGAGTTTTTAAAGATTCCTGGCCTCCAACTCAGAGCTACTGAATCAGAACACCCAAGTAAGAGGTCTGGTCTTGTATTACATTCATTGAGCATGCCAGGTGACTCTTATCACTAGGGAACTTGGGCAAACATTGTGCTTGATTACTGGAATACAGCAGGGAACACAACTTAAATGAGAAACGTAAAAAGTCTGTGCACAGTTCAGCAGAGCAGAGAGGATAAAAGGTCTAAAATCCGTCTGGGGCAGTGAGGTATTTCAGAGTTAGGGACACTGAAGGAAGTAAGAGCAGGCAGATGTGGTGGGAGACAATTCTAGGCCAAAGGACAGGTATGATAGGAGATACAGATAGAGTTTATAGAGATACAGACAGAGACAGGGGTGACCGAGTTTTCCAATTTCAAAGGAGTTACCTCAGTTTTCATCCTTGCCCATTCTTTTGAAACAGTGGTTCTCTCTTCTTCCGGGATAATTTTCATTCTCAGTTCCTCTCTGGTCTCTCAAACTGCTTCTCTGTTTACTGACTCATCTTCAAACTCCACAAGCCAGGCTCTCAGCCCCAGTCTGTGTCTCTCTTTCTGGCCATTTCTCTCTAACCTTCCTTCCTTAGAGAAAGCATGTCTCAGGGATTCCAATGCATATTTCAGATCTATGGGCTAGTTCCCTTAGCTCATCATTCACAAAAAATTGAACATAACTAAAACCAAACTCAAATATTATTACTGAGACCCAGTATTTATCCACTTGCCCATTTCTAAAGTTAAAGGCGCAACCATAAATTATGGAGGCACCCTCTTCTTCCTCTCTCATATTCAGTCACCCGAAGACTCACGAATGATTCCCTTACCCTGATTTCAGCCTTGACGCCTACTGCCTCCACCCTAACAACCCCTCACTCCCGTCCGGATTGCTGGTTGCTCTGTTGCAGATTCTCTCTTCTTTGATTTCTCTCATACTGAGCAGCAGAATAACCTTCCTAAACCACCACTTTCAACATGTCACACCCCAACTCAATAATTTAGGAAGCCTCATGGTCTCCCACATGAAAACCAAATTCTTCTGCTTTCCTTTCCAGGCCCTCTATAATTTGACTCCACCCTAACTACAATTTTACTTCCTATCATTTCTCAGGAAGAAGTCTTCAAGCTGGTGGTCTCTTCTATGCCTCTGCACACGCACACTTGAACTTTCTGACTCTCTTAGGTTAGTCCCTTCACTTGGAATATCTGATATAGCCTCTTGCTTTCTAAACCTTTTTCCATCATTTGGGGCTCAGGTCAAATATCATCTTTGAGAAGCAACTTTTTTACAGTACCAGTATATTTGCTCTCTTATTTCTCCTTCTGACCTTATTTGTCCTGGACAACTAGTGTATCTTATAGAGTCCGATTATTTTACTAAAAGCTTGTATTCATGAGTCACAAACTATGACTCTAGGGATA
Organism: Carlito syrichta; assembly: GCF_000164805.1. NCBI lineage: Eukaryota > Metazoa > Chordata > Mammalia > Primates > Tarsiidae > Carlito > Carlito syrichta. Next base: position 386,130 of record NW_007253390.1, read on the forward strand.
AATTCAGACCTTTACCTGTTTTTGTAAAAAGTTTTACAGGAACCTAGTCACACTTATCCTTTCTCACACTGTCCACAGTTGTACTGAGTAGTTGTAATAGAGACCACACAATCCCAAAGCCCAAGATATTTACTATGTCCTTTAAAGAAAGTGTTTGCCAATCCCACCCTGTATCATACATTTAGTACTTCTGTATCTCAGTACATACAATAATGGTCTTTCTTGTCTTTACTTCAAGTGTATGTATCTTTTCTCTCCAAAAAGATTTCATCACCAAGTAAAGGTTTGAATGGTATTCAAAACTTCCTGTGACGCCATCCAAATGTATCCAGAGTTGGTCAATCTGTACCTAAATAGCACTTCTGTACTGACTTCAGTTTCAGTACATAACCAATTATGCTGTTTACCAGCTAATTTCCCCTCTAGACCACACAGAAACCATATTCCATAAATGCCACGGAGCTGGGACTGAGGCTGCACATAACAGGCACTTCATCCATGTCTGCTGAATGAGTACTTCCTTTGTACCATGACAGTGAGCACTGCACTGAAAAACTTTATGAAACTTTGTCAGTGGAAGGAAATGAAAATGCTGTAAAAAGAAGTGAGGGTGAATAGAACCTAACTTTAAATTCCATACAAGAATTACTTCTCAGGTTCCTAAGATGGGAAGAACTTAAGAACATGGGCTTATCAACAAAGGGAAGCTCAGTCATATATTCAGGGTGGCAGTAAGTCTAATGATTATCTGATACAAAAAATCAGTTCTACCAAAAAGCTGTGCCGAGAAAATGCTGACTTAGCAGTACTTTTTAAGTTACTAAATCTTATTGTTTTACATTTCTACAGGACTTTTCAGTCTATGAAACATTTTTACAATCACCCTTTATCCTTGACACAGCTGTGGATTAAACGATTTGCCCAAGAACTCATGGGAAGCAGAATAAATGTTCAAACCTTGGTCCTGAGGGTATTTGCGACGTGTTTTTTCCCTCTGCTTATGGGGGCCCACAGAAGGTGGGCCAAGACACTATCACTGGTCAGCACCCAGCAACCCTCATTTCTGATCACTGGTAGGTAAGAGCAGGCCTCTGCTCTGTCACTGATGGTGGAACATGTGGGAAGATACCTGTGCCCCAGACGCAGGAATGGCACATGCCCAGTGTGGGCTGGCTCACGGTTCTGTGTTCCCATGCTTGTTCGTATGCTGGAATATCAGCAAGGGATAATACATTTACTTCATCTTATTAACCATGCCAAAAATATAAAAAAGCCTCTATGGTATATGTAATACAGAAAATCAAAACCACAGATGTCTACACCCTCAGAGAAAAAATAGAATAAAATAAAGGCCGTCCAGCTAACCATTATTAGCTACTTCAAGATTCCAGTTAATAATCACTTACTACTAATCATCTACTACTAAATCTTTTACTTTTACAGACAAATGACAGTAAGCATCAAATACTTTAAAAACTTATCATTGAGAATAAAGAATTTGTTGAATTTGTGTTTTCTTTTCTTTTTTTTTTGAGTTGGAGTCTCACTCTGTCGCCCAGACTGGAGTGCAGTGGCCGCTCCCACCCACCACAGCCTCGACCTGTTGGGCTCCAGTGATCCTTCTGCCTCAGCCTTCCGAGTAGCCGGAATTACAGGCACACACTACCATGCCCGGCTGATTTTTTGATTTATTGTAGAGATGAGGTCTCGCCAAGTTGCCCAGGCAGATCTCGAACCCACGGGCTCAGGCAATCCACTCACCTCAGCCTCCCAAAGTGCGGGATTACAGGCTGAGCCACTGAGCCCGGCTGAATTTGTGTTTTCTATCACCTAGGAAAAGATATCTCTGGTGTAATTCTAGTGTAGTATACCGTATGCTAGCCACAGTGCTACACAAGAACCAGCTTAAGAACCACAACTGCAATTTTGACTGGGTTTTTTCCCATAGAGAAAGAAAATGCCCTGAATATACATTGAAATGATATAACTTTACTTTTCATAACTTACATAACATTTTGTAACAAATGTTTTTTAAACACCACTACTTACTTCATCTACTACCACAATTTTTATACCACAGAGTTTTACAGAGCTCTGTTTTATTATATCCAGGAGTCGTCCAGGGGTTGCTATGATAACCTAAATAAAAGAGAAAAAGCAAATTTTAAGATTAGGTAACAGTCATTTGTTAATTCATGCTATATTTATTGAGAGGCTAATATGTGCCAGACACTGTGTTAAGCACCTGGAATTCCATGATGAATAAGTCAGACACAGTCTTTGCTCTCATGAAACTCACAATATAAAGAAAGAAGAAAGTGCTCATGAGATAAATACAGTATGCCATAAACAGAGGGATCCATCCAGTTTTACCTAACATATAAGGTCAAATACAAAGGATTAGTAAGAGCAAGCAAGGTGAAGAGTGGCCTAGGCAGAGGGAAAAGCATCTACGACAGTCCTGAGGCTGGGAGGCCAGGGAGGCTTCTAGCAGCCAGGGAGGGGGGAAGAGAGGGGAGGGAGAGGCTTGAGACCACGCAGGGACCAGGAAGGGCAGTTTATTGCTGCCATCTGGCACAGTAAACAAGTGCAAATTCCACAATATCTCTGGACCTTGTATTTCATTTTTAAATTAAGAAGTTGGACAAAATGATTTCTAAGGTTGTTTAAGTCTCTTAACAATTTTATAACGTATTAGTAGAAGTAGTGGCTATAGTAGGGGTTCTTTAGTCAAACTTCGGTAGGGAATCCTGGCTCTAGCATTTCGTAATGGTGTATGTCTCTGTTCTCTCACCCGTAAAATGGAAATGATAATAATTATTTTAAGGATTAAATGAGACACTGACTGCCATAGAGTTACAAATGCTCTAATAAATTCAAATGTATTCCATTTCAAATACACACCAACAGGAAGGTAAAATCACTAAGAATGATAAAATCTAAGCATTATAAGGATTTGTATGCAGAGAACTATAAAGTTTTCCTTAGAGACTTCAGAAATACCACAGGTATTTAAATCAATACAAATTATTCTGAACTGAGTTCATTCTATTTTTTTCCCCTTCTGCTGGCTTGGAAGTTACAAACTCTATTTTCATTCTTCTAGTTCTTTCTTTGAATTTTAACAACATATATGACTTAATAAAGTCTAAAGTTAATTACCACTTTTACCTTTTTCTTGAATTTAAGCCAGAGTCTCACTCTGTCTCCCAGGTTGGAGTGCAGTGGCCCAGACATAGCTCACTGCAGCCTCGAACTCCTGGGCTCAAGCAATTCTCTCACCTTAGCTTCCCAAGTAGCTGGGACTAGAGGTATGCACTGTCACGCCCAGCTAATTACTTATTTATTTGTATTTATTTTTTGGTAGAGACAGGGTCTCACTATGTTGCCCAGGCTGATCTTGAACTCCTGGCCTTGAACAATCCTCCTGTCTTGGCTTCCCAAAGTGCCGATTACAGGTGTGAGCCACCACACCCTGCTCTCTCTTTTTTTTTTTTAGTTGGAGTCTCACTGTGTTGTCCAGGATGGTGTGCAGTGGCCCAATCACAGATACTGCAGCCTGCTGGGCTCTGGCAGTCCTGCCTTAGCCTCCTGAGTAGCTGGGACTATAGGCATGTGCTACCATGCCCAGTTAATTTTTTTATTTACTACAGAGACAAGGTCTCACTATGTTGCCCAGGCTAGTCTCCAACTCCTGGGATCAGGCAACCCTCTCACCTTGACTTCCCAAAGTGCTAGGATTATGAGCATGAGCCACTGTACCTGGCTTCTGTTTTTGTTTTTGTTTTAACCCACAGATTGTTCATTACTGTTACTGCTTCATTCAGTCAATGTTTGTTGAGATTTACCCACATGCTTACTATCTGCTTTGCCCACCATTGTTTCTTCCATCTCATACCTTCCTTTCTGGAATCATCTCATCTGTAGAATATCTTAGTTTCAAAGTTCCTTTACAGGGTATATTGGTAGTAACTCTCAGTTTTGTTTATTTGAAAAGTTCTTTACTTTGCCCTTGTTCTTGAAAGGTAGCTTTGCTAAATAAATGACAGAGGTTTCAGTTAATTTTTTCTCAAAAGTCGCCTGTAAGGAGTTCGGGCTGGTACAAGGGGTGGGAATGGCAGGTAGATAAAGGGGAACTTCCACAGAAAGGCATCCCTGCAGGGGGTGCTGAAGCCTGAGGCCAAGGAGCATGCAGGGTAGAGTCTAGTGAGTCTAGGCATCACTGTGGGAAGGGGTAGTAGTGATGGTAGGAGACATAGAGGAGGATTGGTCAAAGAAATAAATGCATAAAAGAAAAAGGCGTGGTAGGTTTCTCCCGGTCAGTTAAAAATATGAAAACAGAAAACCTGAAATGAATCCTGTTGTGTTGAATTAGAGTTAGAAGTATCAATGTAAACTCATGGCTTCTAATAAACAGATATAGAAAAACCCACACACATATGTACAGCTGACTCTTGAACAACACAGGTTTTAACTGTGTGAGTCCACTTATACGTGAATCTTTCAAAAACAAACATGGGTCAAAACTACAGTATTCAGGGGATACAAAACCCATGTATATGCTGGGCTCACGCCTGTAATCCCAGGACTTTGGAAGACAGAGGTGAGAGGATTGCCTGAGCCCGTGGGTTCAAGACCAGCCTGGGAAACACGGTGAAACCTTGTCGCTACAATAAATAAAAAAATAAGCTGGGTGTGGTGGTGTATGCCTGTAGTTCCAGCTACTTGGAAGGCTGAGGTGGAAGGATTGCCTGAGCCTAGCAGGTCGAGGCTGCAGTGACCATGAGCAGTGTGCCACTGCACTCCAGCCTGGGCAACAGAGTGAGACTCTGACTCAAAAAAAAAAAAAAACACACACACACACAAAACACAAAACTCACATATACGGAGGGTTGACTGTTTATATACTAGGGTTCTGGTGGGCCAACTGTGGGACTTGAGTATGCACAGATTTTTGCATACACATATTTTGTATACCTTCCCCCTCATATGTACTCCCTAGTTCTGTCCACTGGATAGTCCTAGGAGCAGCAACAGCCCAACAGAAATGAGCACACATAGAGGCCAGGGCTCGGTTTCTAAATCCTATCTCTAGTAAAAAGAAATCATGGCTCCTTGGAGAAAGGCATGATTCTCTGCTGACCCAGCTTCTCTTGGATCTTTAGGGCCTCCCTACCACCCTAGTAACTAACAGTTAATGCCCAGAACATCAAGGAGCCTCCAAGACCCAGCTCCAGCAAGGCAGCAGACGACTTTAGTTGGTCAGCATCTGTGCCAAACCTTTCATTAAATATCTTGACTTTAAAAGCGGGTATCTTCAACTACCCATTCAAACTCAAGAAAGCTGAAGTTCACAGCAATGAAGCGACTTATCTAAGTCATACAGCCAGCCATCACGCTTCAGAGCCAGAACTAGACTACATTGCTTTTGCATCTTTTCCTATACCAGAAACTACAGACTACATATAATAGCACAGCTAAAGAAGGAGCAGAGTCAGGTAAATTAACGTCTCGATTTGGACAACCATCATAGGTAGATAAACCTCATCTTTCTAAGAGTCAACTTCTCAACCATAAAACATGGGATATGGGATATGCCAACTCACCTCCAGGAGTAAATGTGAGAGTTAAATGAAATAATTCACGAGAGAACATCCAATAGCCTTTGGCATATAACAGAAATTCAGTAAAATGTGTTTCTCTATTTTTCCATATAAAACAAACTTAGGGAAAAAAAACTTAAGGCTTACTTGGTAAGAATTTTAAAAGTCACCTAAAATCACACTTAAAAATTCCTCAAGGGGGACAAGAAAGCACTAGTTTTTAATATTGCTTACAAAGCTTGCCTGAGGCATTGTATCAAATCGGTGCTTACCTTAACACGTTGTTGCAAACGATAGAGCTGTGGGGGTAAGGGTAAGCCTCCCACCAGAAGCACAGTTTTCATGCGTGGCAGGCCACTCATCAAGTCTTTAGTTTGTCTCTCTATCTGAATGGCCAACTCTCGTGTTGGTGTAAGAATGAGTGCAGATGGAGTTTTGCTCTGTAAGGATGTGAAAAACAAGTCTAAAAACACCAGCAATTAATTCCTGCTGATATGAATTAAATCTTCACAGTGATTCCAAGAACACTGCCCTTTTAAAGTGTTCCCATCAGCCCAACTGGATATGAATCCTCTTGCCTTCCGCTTGCTGCAGACTTTTCTCCTCCTAAAACCATCAAAAATTAAACCCATTTCTTACATAACATACCAGACGTGACCCCCAAAAAGCCTGGAATTATCTTTTGGAGGGCAGGCCCCTTGTCATACACTCAGAATTTGTTCGTCCAGATCAAACTGTCAACCAAAGTTTTTATCCGGAAGTTCTGAGAAGGTTGAATCACAATTTGCAAAAGAAACGTTCTGAGTTATAGCAAACAGGTGACTGGTTCTTCCACCTGATAATGTACCTGCCCACACCACACTGAGTGCTCAACAGTTTTTGACCAAAAACAACCTGACCTCTGTGTTCCAGCCTCCCTATTCACCTAATTTCACCCAGAGTGATTTTTTTTTTTGTTTTCCCAATGAAAAAAAGTCTTCCAAGGGAAATGTTTTGCCCATGTGGAAGAAGTGAAACAAAAAACCTCAGAAGCACTAAAAGACATCAAAATCAATGAGTTCAAAAACTGAGCAGTGGAAAAAAGTGTCTTGATAGGTGCACTGCATCAGAGAGTACTTTGAAGGTGACTGAAGTTTAAACATGCAAGAATGAATACAGAATTTTTAATAAACCAATTCCTCATTTTTGGGGGTCCTCTCTCCTATAATGAAAAATCAAAATTGGGGCTGGGGAGAGTGACTGAGGTGTGAAAACTAAAGTCTGCTCCTATTTCACTGGACCCTGCAATCTCCAGCCATCCTTCTCTGAAGAGAAAATCCGAGAGTCACCATGAAGATGTGGTCAAAGCTGGGCAGTCTACCCTTGATTTTTCCCTTTCGGCTCTCCTGTGCATTCACTTCTTTCTCTGTCCAAAGAACTTACATATATATCCTCATCCTATTCTCTGCTATATAGCTCTATTTTGGTCCTCCAGCATGTTTGACCTATATTCTGAACATCGAGTGCCTTCTTTCCCCCCACACATCTTCTACACCACTCTTTAGTTTTCCAGATTTTTGTCCTTTATTTATCTTCTCTTTGCCCACATATTTTTCTTGTTTCCCTCCTCACCATACTTCATACTTCACAAGCTCACCTGTACTTGGCAAATGGTAATTACCCAAAGCGCTTGTTAAACTAATTATGTTTCAAAGGGCTTTTATACTGTAAACTAAGAAGTAAGGTGATATTGTTTTAAGATGAACTATAGATCATATTTAAGGGTATATCTGAAATTCCACGATTTGCTCCAACTTTGGTATAAATCAGTAAGTTTCTTCAAAATACAAATTCCAAGGTGGTAAATTTAACACATAAATTGCAGCTCATCTGCTAAGTAGGACTTCCCCTCCCCCAAATCCAAAGCTTATTCTTTTAATAAAATATCAGTTGAAAGAAAATGTTTTGCTGGGCATAATGGCTCATGCCTGTAACCTCAGCACTTTGTGAGATGGAGGCGAGAGGACTGCCTAAGCCCAGGGGCTCAAGCCCAGCCTGGGCAACTTGGCAAGACCTAGTCTCTACATAAATAAATACATTTAGAAAAAATTAGCCAGGTGTGATAGCACATGCCTGTAATTCCAGCTACTTGGAAGGCTGGGATGGAAGGATCGCCTGTGCCCAGCAGGTAGAGGCTGTGGTAGTGGTGAGTGTGCCATTGCAATCCAGACTGGGTGACAGAGTGAGACTCCAACTCAAAGAAAAAAAAAAAAGAGAGAGAAAAGAAAATGTTTTGTAAGGAAGCAATTTTTAAGACCCTCAATAAAGAGACCTTTGGTTCAATATAATAAAACAAAAATTCCCTAAAGTTATGTTTTTCATATAAACTACTATAAGAAGCAAAATCACTAAGGACACTAGTGACTAAAGTTTCACATATTTAGTTTCCACCTGCAATTTTTTTTTTTTTGAGACAGTGTCTCGCTCTGTCACCCAGGATGAAGTGCAGAGGCATGATCACAGCTCAATGCAACCTTGACCTCCTGGGCTCAGGTGATCCTCCACTTCAGCCTCCTGAGAAGCCAGGACCACAGCTGTGTGCCACCACGCCTGGGTAATTCCTATATTTTTTGAAATGGAGTCCCTATGTTGCTCAGGCTGGTCTCAAGCAATCCTCCCACCTCGGCCTCCCAAATTGCTGGGATTACAGGCGTGAGCCACAACACCCAGCCTTCATCCTGCAATTTTAATATAGTTAAGGATGAAATTTGGTAAATATTTCATTTGTTTCTGAGAATAATACAAGTAGAACTCTATAACTTACCTCAAATAAAACCTGCATGATAACAGGAAGAAGAAAAGCAGCTGTTTTTCCTGAGCCAGTATCCGCACTGGCCATTATGTCTCTTCCCAGAAGTCCCACAGGAATCATCTGCATTTGGATGGGGGTTGGCACCTCATAACCCCATTTCTTCAAGTTGTGGTTTAAGACCTCAGGGAAACCACAATGTTCAAAGTCAATAATGGGCCTGGTGACTTCTTGCCCTTGAACTAAAATTCCCAGCTGCTGCTTAAGATTTTCAATCTGGTCTTCCTGGAGGTTTGAAATAAAGGGGTGCTCTTTGTAGACATAGAAAGCATTCCATGGAGAGGCTGGCTCAGAATTCGCTTTCTGTGGATTGCTGAGTTTTAATTTCTCTTCCTTTTCCTTAACTTGTAGAAGATGTTTTGCTTTACACTCCAAGCTACACACGTCTTCGTCTGTCTTATCACAAATGTATTCTCCATAACGACCACAGACCACACAGACAGGTTCCCCAGGTTCTGCCCAGCGCTGTGTTTTGGAAAACGACTTAACAGGCTCTTCAGAAGGATGGTTGTCCTTCGCACCCTGCTCAGAACCTACGGAACAAACCTCAGCCAACTGGTCTGATGGACTGGGGAAGGGGCATGATTCACTGCTGTGCCTGTCTGGTGTTGTGGTTTCTTCTGTAACTAAAGAATCAGCTGGAATTTCTTGGCCCTTGTCTAGCTCAAGGTCTTCTGCTTCTGGTTTAATTTTCTTAGCCACACAACTTTTGCCATGATCATCAGCATTTCTCTTGATTTTTAGAGATCTTGGAACAAACATCCTTCAACGGTCTGTTGAGAAAATTATATAATGAGATTTACTTGATCCTTAATAAAGTTCACATATACAGTACTATACAATTATCCTGGAGTCAACCTTGTGTTCTAGGGCTTTTCCTCAAAAGAATAGTGAAGACATCATGACATTACTTAACATGAAGCTTTTCTTCTATTCACTAATTTCCTCTGGTGAAAAGATAAATTCCTTTTTCTCACACAGAGGAGTGGTGAAACACTACACACTGCTCAACACAGCTTTGTGCATACTGTCTATTTCTACTTACTGATTACTTGTATTTTGAAGTATCAGATATTACAGAAATTCTGGGGTAAAGTTATTATATTTTCACAAAGAACACACAGGGGATATTTCACAATTAGAATCTTTAAAACAGGCTGGGCTTGGTGGCTCAGCCTGTAATCCCAGCACTCTGGGAGGCTGAGGCGAGTGGATTGCCTGAGCCTGTGGGTTCAACACCATTCTAGGCAACATGGTGAGACCTCCTCTCTACAGCACATAAAAAATTAGCCGGGCATGGTAGTGCACACCTATAGTTCTGGCTAATTGGAAGGCTGAGGTGGAAGGATCACCAGAGCCCAGCAGGTCGACGCTAGAGTGGCCGTGATCATGCCACTGCACTCCAGCCTGGGTGATGGAGACACCCAGCTGAAAAAAAGAAAAAAAAGAATCTTTAAAATAAAAACCAAATTATAGAAGAAAATGCTACCTTTATATAAGTAACACTTATGTAGTGTTTATTATGTGCCAAACACAATGCTTGGTGGTTCACCTAACCTTCACGACAACCACACAAAGCAGGTTACTATGTGTGTGTGTGTGTACACACACACACACACACACTTTTATTATGCTATACATGTATATTACATAGCATATTATATATAATACAATAAAAATATGGGTATATATACATATATGTCTCACACACTATACACCTGAAGAAACGGAGCCACTTAGAGGTTAAGTGATTAATCCAAGTTCACACATTTCTTAAGAGTTAGAGCCCAGGCACTCTGGCTCCAGAGCAAAAGCTCTTAAGCATGTCTGTATCTATTTACACCAAAAATACGCTTCTGCAAAATTAGTGATTGGGAAAGAAAACTTTTTAGCTATTTGGGACTATCAAACACACTAGCAAATGTTTTTCTCAAAAAATGAATTGGATACATTGCCTGATTCCAATTTCCAGAAAAATTCTAACAACATTGCCACGAGGGTCTAGAACTACGATCACAACTCTCCGAAAATGCAAAGAGGAACGG